>NC_029791.2:95536681-95548014 GCF_000816755.2 Arachis ipaensis | reverse complement strand
GGGGGAAAAACCTAATTTTAGTATATATATATATATATATAATTAGTAAAATAATTAATAATATTATATTATATTTAAATTTTTATTTTAATTTATATTATATATATAATGATAGGTATATAAATTTTAAAATTTTATTTTATTTATTGAATTTTAATAATTATAGGAACAGGTAAAAGGGGGCGAATACCTGCGGATAGGAATGAGACGAATTCTATGTGAATTATTGTAGGACGACACGAAATCGAGTAGAGTAAAAACAAGCCCTTGCCATCCTACTCAGGAAGCTCCGATGGGACTCCAATGCTTTGAAGAAACCCTGCCTTTCTTTCTCAGCACCTGGAAGCAGTTAGAAGTTTGTGCTTCCCTAGACCCACCATAATGTAGTCTTTTTTAGTTTCTTGGGCCTTTGGCCCCGTTTACCATTTAAAAAAAAAAACACGTGGATACAGATTTGGATAATTTCATTAAGGAAAACGTCAAACAATCAATAATTATTTCATCAGAACTAGTGAACTATATCGACGATTAATGCCACTTAATCTTACCCAAATATTTTAATTTAATAAAAGCTACTCCCAAAAAGCGAACAGTTTCTTACACCCCAAAAATAAATCAACCAGGGAAAATGGTTTAAACTAGATATAATTATTACCATTAAACAACTGGGTTGCAAGGAGGTGGTTTCCAGCATCAAGTAAAAGTAACAAGAAACAGATGACCAGTCACTGCCATCTGCTAATGCTACATACTCCTAAATCACATCCCATTCAGCCTGAACTACTTAAATCACCCATATTCAGAATGGCTAAAGCAGAAAACTAACCTACACAATGTTTTTTCTTTTAATCTTGCACTAATAATACAGAAAAGCTAATGTTACATGTTTGTCTCGTGGATGCTTAAAGCAGCAAGCAGACAGATAAGTAAGAACATAACAAGTGCGTGGAGCCTGACCACCCCATGCCAAATCCAATACACAAACTAGCTACCAGAGTTTCATTTCCAGGGCATTCCAGAAATTCCTTGTGGGGTGTTATTGTTATTGCAAACATCTGTACTCAGGTTAAGTGGGCTCCCGGCTCCACCAGAAGATTCACTAAGAGTGCCATGCGATGGCGAGCTGCTTTGACCTGCCGGGAGAACATTAGGGGAGGAAGCTAAGGTCCCCATCTGGTTCTGGTTCTGGTTCTGATTCTGGTTCGATGACTTCATTTTCTTGTAACCACCATCTACAAGGAAGCTTGCGAAAACTATCTGCAAAACATTAAGAACACGAGGATATGCTTTTTTCCGCTTTAAAATTTCTGCATTATACAGGAACAAATCAAGAAATCCAATGTACCTGAATTGGGGAAGCAGCTACACAAACACCTGCGATTGCACCACCCATAACCCGACCATCAGGCCCAGACAAGGTCAGACTTAAAGAACCAGTTCTTTGGAACTGACCATTTTCAGAAAGAAGAAAAGAACCACAGAGTGCCAGGATCTCAAATCGTCCCTGAAAACCCAAATACCAGTTTTCACAATGCTTTGATAAATGAAAACAATAATACATGTAAAACTCTTAACAGTCTACAAGAGATTGATCAAAGACATTTGCAGTTAAAAGAAATATCGAGGGATCTAATGAATTTTTGGCACGAAGATGAATTCAATCAAATGAAAAGGACAAAATGAGAAGGACACAGTGAGAAGTTGCTCAGACGTTCAGATGTTTAATAACCTCATAAGTCACAGTTCCTCCAGGTATCGAAGGTTGGCTAAGTGTTACATTAGATATGGTTCCATTTGCTGTTAAGATACAAATATTTCTTGGACCATCCATGGAGATGGACGTAACCTTTACTCCCAGATCCTGGGAAAAAAATATAAAAAATCATGTTATCTCAAGGGGAATGAAGCAGTAATGTTTGGAGATTACTAGAATCAGAACCAAGATAGTATTACCTCTCCAGATTTCACAGTAAGAACATGCGGAGTGAAAGTAAGTTTTGCCAATCCTGCAAGTGAGAATTTCTGTGAGAAACTACCCTGAAACTCAATAGCTAAATTCCATAATGAAAATATTGTAAAACCATGCACATTTATATGAGGCTAATTTGCAGATGAACATAGCTAAAGTTTGCTCATGTTACAGGAATACAAGGCAAATAGGACATTGCTTACAAACCGGCAGAAAAAATCACACCAAAAAAAGAAAGAACATATGATACACGGGCAAAAGTGTCATTTTAGAAAAAATTAGGGAATCCAAACTCGAGAGCAGGATGGAATTGGTCCCAAAGAGTTCCTGCAGATAAATAGATTATTACAATACAAGAAGCATCTATCCACCTTCACCTTCTCCAATTTACAATTAGAAAGTTACAGAGTGACCCACAGCAACGTTGTAGCTTAAGTGCTTAAACCAATATTTTAAAACGATCAAACACCATCAAAACGTATACCGTCAGAAAATAGAGCAATATTATATACAAACCACAGCGAAGCCAAAAAAAATAATGTTAAAAATTGTTACACACCACGAAAAGCTTAAAAAAATAAAAGAAAGAAAAGACCGAGAACAACAAATTAGAACTACACCTTAGCAATAAAAAAAAAAGACTAAAAAAGCTCAAAGCTTGAAAGCAAAGACTATAAAAGAAGAGCAATTACCAAGACCCTTTAAGTGAGGATGCTTGTTGAGAGAGCCACGAGGCCTTCCCCTTTTCTTCCCGGAATTAGAATTAGGTGTGGCGGAAGCAATTCCCGGCGACATAGCTCCGCCACCGGACTGATTCTGGTTCAAGCTCGAATTCAGATTCGGATTCTGGTTCTGGCTGTGGTTAACGGTCATACCAGGAGCAGAAGAATCTGGATTCAACCCTAACCCTACGCCGCCACCATCCGGTACGTATTTCCTTGGCCTCCCTCTCTTCTTCTTCGGCTCAGAGCTACTCCCGATGTGGCCGCCCTGTGGCAGCGCCGCCACCGATTCGATGCCGCCAACCGCGCTGCCATTGATGTTGATAGGAGCAGCGGTGACTGCGGTGGAAGGGTGGTAAGTTGGAGAAGCAGAAGGTGGCGCAAGAGGGTTGTTGTTGCTGTTGCTGTAGAGAGCAGGGCCATCAGAAAAGTCCAAACGCATGTTGTTATGGCTGTGAAGCCCAACGGTGAAGCCTTCTCTGCTTCCCATCTCCGATCCCGACATGCTTTTCACTTTTCAGTTTTTCACACACACTCTCTCTCTCTCTCTCTCTCTCTCTCTCTCTCTCGCTTGCTGTTTCTCAGTGTCTGTGGATTCCACAACAATACAGGATTTATGTTAACGTTCTCATCTGCTTCTGGTTTTGGCCGTACAGAGATATAAACCCTAATCTGAATAGGAACATTCAATTTAGGGTACAATAATAATAACTATGACAAATTGACAACACTTCCCTTACCCCCTCTGCCCCCCGCCACACACAATCATCAACTTTCCTTTTTCTGCTTCCGGACACATCATAACTAAACCTCATTCAATTATTCAAATTCAAATTTCGAAAGTAACAAACGAATCCCTCCTATCAAATTGAAAACCCTTCTTTTCTTCTTTTTCCTTTTTTTTTTCTTGGTGGTTTTGAAATTTCGCATTCGCGCACCGGATTAAAAATTTTGGACCGGCTCTTACAAAATTTGATTTTGCCCCCAAAATCAGAACGCCGAAGGAAAGGGAGGGAAAAACCGTAGCCCTAATTTCACATTATCGGGCAGTGTTGCAGTAAAACTCCCCAAATCGGCCACACACTGATGATAGTCAAGTTACATATTTTACTTCCGAGAATCGTGAAAACAGAAAATTCTTTTGGAATAAAAGGATTGTTTTAATTAAATTGAGTGAGTCCGCTGATTAAAAAGTATATAATTTTAGAGCATCAATTTGGAATTTTCATATTGCGAAAATGGTGTTTTTTTTTGTTTGTTTTCTTAATTGGCTAGCAGAATCGAGTTAAATTAAAAATAAAAGAACACATGGAAAGGAGGAGAAATAAAATGAAGAACGACAAAAGGGAGAAAATAATAATAATAATAATAACAATAACAATAAATAATAAATTTCTTTTAACTTACCAAATAACTCTATGGAAAAGGAATTTGCTTACTAAAATATGGCGATGAAAAATAAGTTTGATAAACTTAATCTAAATGAAATTCTGGAGATGGTGTCAGATGATTATATATTGAGGACTTAATTTTGAATTTGATCATGGAAAATCAAGCTCCTTCCATTCTTAAGCCAACCACTGAGGGATCCTTAGAAAAATATGAAGATTAGTATAGGCCATGAAAATTGTCTTTGATTGTCATGTCCCTCGAAAAAACTATCAATTTTCAAGTTATTGATAAAAGGGTTCAAAAACAATGGATAAAAAATGGGCTAATTTTTTCGGATATGATGCACGGTTTGGTGTAACGCCCGTTTATGGAGGTTAGTGGTGTTTAACAAGTGTGTGACGGCGGTCATCTGACGGAGGAAAATCGGACGGTCCGATTTCATGCAGGGGGTGAGGGTCACAAATTGGACCGTCCGATTTGTGCGCAGTGATGGTGCATGCATTGAAGTCGGACCAAACGATTTGTAGCATGCGGAAGAGTGTTGGTTTTTTTTTACCGAAGGAAATCGGACCAACCGATTTGAGGGCCTATTTCAAAAAATGTTGCTAACCAAAATCGGACCCAGCGATTTTGGGTAAAGAAAATTTTTTGGGCGGGCTTTCTGGTAATCGGACCGTCCGATTTTTTTGTTCTTAAAATTTCGAATGGCCATACATCCGATTGGATGGTCCGATTTGAGTGTGGTATATATATATATATTGATGCACCCACCGAATCTGAGCAGCTCATTTCATTCTTCTTCTTCGTTGCTACAACTCTCTAAATCTCTTCTTTGCAGATCTTTTCTTCTTTATTTGTAGATCTCTTCTTCTCTATTATCATGGATGATAGAGTAAGATTAAAAGTGTATTATGATGGCCATATTTTATTACAAACATCAGAAGGAGTGAAATTTGTGTGTGATAATTCGTTAGATATTATTATTCCATTCACACTGTCATTTGAAGAATTAAAAGGGGTCATATGTGAGAAGATGGATTTTGAAATATCTAGGAGAGTGTCGTGTATTCTGTACAGATATCCTATATCTGTCTTTGGTGGGTTCGTGCAATTTCAAACGAAATACGTGACTGACGAAGTGAGCATGCAAGAAATGTTTTCAGTGTATCTTGAAAGTCGGTCGCGAATGACGTTTATCGAATTGTACATCGAGTTCGAGCAATCTGCAGCGGACCGAGATATTGAATTGGAAGATTACAACAGTGATAGTGAAGAAGAGTTCGAAAGTAACTACGAGGTCGTTGATCCGGGTGGAAACGAAGATCAAGCTGACGAGACTATGGTGGCAGATGTAGTGGATGTGGCAAATGCACTAGCAAATCAGCAGCCGTTTGTGGAGCCGAGTTTCATGCGGTCATTGGATTTGGATGCCATGCATGCACCGGAGTATCCTCAATATGTAAATGCAGGTGCGCCATTAATTTAAATTAAGATTTGTGATAGTATGATTTGTGCATGAGTTGTGTTTAGGACAAATAATTAAGACAAGGGTAAATAGGCAAAATATAGCATGTAATTAGTAATTGTTTAACGTTTAATATAGTCAAATTGGTGATTGAATCAAACTGGCTCGGCCGGTTCGACCGGGGCAGACACTTGGACAGGGCTGGTCGGTTCTACCGGAGTGGCCGGTTCGACTGGACCGACTGGTTCGACCGGACCGACCGGTTCAACTGGACTGGTTGGTTCAACCGGACCAGCTTGGTCGACCAAAATGACCGATTTGATTGGACCGGCCATCTAGACCGGATTGGTCGGTCCTCCTAAGCAGGGCATTAGCACAGGAGTTGACGGTTCGACCGGACCGGCCGGTTGGACCGGACCGGTCAGTTCAATCGGACCAGCTTGGTCGACCAAAATGACCGGTTCGATAACCGGTTCGGTTTTGAGAAGTACGTTTTCCATTTTTCTGTGCTTATTAGTTTATTACATTATTAGTTCTAACAACTCTAAAATTTGTGATGTTATTGCAGCAGAGCTTCCCCTTATGCCGGATGGTGAATTTACTGTGGGGATGGAATTCAGTTCTAGGGAGGCAGTAATTAAGGCGATGAAAGATTATACAATCCGCAGAGGTGTAGATTATCAGGTGCATGAGTCAGAACCGACGACATTCTATGCCAAATGCACCCAGTATCATGCAGGATGTGATTGGCTGATCAGGGTGAGCAAAATGTCCAGAAAGTTCTGTTGGGAGATAAGGAGGTACAACGGTAGTCACACCTGTACTAGGGCCACCATTTCTCAAGATCATTTGAAGCTGGATTCCAACACAGTTGCAGAAGCAATAAAGCCGTTGGTAGAAGTTGACCCGTCTATTAGGGTGAAATCAGTGATTGCGGAAGTACAGTTAAAGTTTAACTACACCATCAGTTATCACAAAGCATGGTTGGCTAAACAGAAGGCAGTGGAGTCAATTTTCGGAGGGTGGGAAGCTTCGTACGAAGCCTTGCCGATATGGTTTGAGGCCATGATTCACAAGGAGCCATCCGCAGTTGTTCATTTTGAAACAATGCCTGCGTACCAGGGAGATGACTTGGTTCCTAATATTCGTGTGCTAAACCGAGTCTTCTGGAGTTATTATCCTTGTATTAGAGCCTTCAGACATTGCAAGCCAATAGTGCAGGTAGACAGAACTCATTTGTATGGAAAGTACAAGGGTTGTTTGTTGGTTGCAGTCTCACAGGATGGCAACAACAACATCGTCCCGATTGCATTTGCCATAGTTGAGGGAGAGACATCTGAGGCTTGGCACTTTTTTCTCAGTAACTTGCGACAGCATGTTGTGACACGTGATGGTGTGGGCCTTATCTCCGATCGACATGACTCCATTAGGTCTGCTATTGCTCGTAGTCACGGAGCTTGGTCTCCTCCCAGAGCATTCCACATGTTTTGCATCAGACACATAGAGTCCAACTTTCTGAGAAAATTCAAGGCTCCGTATCTACAGAAGCTTATTGTCAACATCGATATGATATTTACGATTACATTTACTCCTGGACTCAGTTATTATGATGAATGTTTCTTATGGTGGGCCCTTTTTTATGTGACAGGTTACTCGCGAACAGTTCACGAATACGAGACGCGTTATCAGCGTTTACGTGAGCGGGGTGAGGCTTATACCAACTGGTTGGATCGAATCCCGCGTGAGCAGTATGCTTTGGCATTTGATGGGGGATATCGATGGGGTCATATGACAACCAATCTAGTGGAATGCATCAACTCGGTATTGAAAGGGGCTCGCAATCTTCCAGTCACTGCACTTGTTAAGGCAACATTTTACAAGCTTAATGAATTGTTCACCCGAAAAAGAGCCGAAGCTGAGGCTTGAATTAATGCAGGACATGTGTTCTCTGAACTTGTAACCTCCAAACTACATGCAAATCAGCGGGCAGCAGGTAACATCCAAGTTAGTTGCTTTGACCGACAGAATGAGGTATTCGAAGTGCGTGAGTGTCTTAGTGGTGTGGAGTATACAGTGGACCTCCGTCAACAACGGTGTGACTGTGGTGAGTTCCAAGTGGATCGGCTTCCGTGTCGACATGTGTTTGCTTGTTGTGCAAACCAACGTCTTGATTGGCAACTGTATGTACATGATGTCTACAAGATGGACCAGATTCGACGAGTGTACAGGGCTAGGTTTAGGCCACTCGGGAATCCGACAACATGGGCTGTTTACCATGGACCTCGATTCGTAGGTAATCCATTCCTAAGACGGGTATCCAAAGGTCGGCCAAGGATGACCCGGTTCTTGAATGAGATGGACACTCGGATGTTGCGTGGTCCTAGGCGATGTAAGCAATGCGGGGCCAAGGGCCACAGCCGTAGTAGATGTCGTCAATGTGGTGGGCCAAGTAATCCGGGTGCGACCACGCAATAGAGCTCCGGCCATAGCGGTTACTCGATTTAGTGTATGACTTTGAGTATTTTATATATTGTATGACTTTCGTATGTGGCGTTATTGTATGACGTGATTAACAATTCCAATTCAAGACATAATTCCTTCTTTTTAAATATATCATCTTTAAATATATCATGTTTAAAACCAAATCTTTTTAGATATTTACTTCGATAGAAACTTTCAATTTTATAAAATTTCGGCAGCATCTCCTCTAAAACTCGGACTTTGCCACCCTATTTGGGTCCCATCCGAATATTTCTCAAACCTGTTCTCAACTATTTCCAAATCTCAAACATTCAACAAAATTGAACCAGTTCTATGAATAAGTCCAACACATTCTACATAATTAAGTCCGACATGCTACATAAATAAGTTCAAGACATGATACATAAATAAGTCTAACACATGCTATATAAATAAGTACACGACAAGATACATAAGTAAGTCCAACATCAGTTTCTCATCGCCCATTTTACATCTTTGACTAATTTCTTGCATTTCTTCGCAACCTTCTTAAAAGCGGATGGGGTATACCGACTAGCGCTCCGCCGAGGGGGTCAGCTCTAAGGTTGTATCCTTTTCGCTGTTCACCAGTGGTTGTACCTATGAAAATATTTGATAACCAAATAGTCAAATCAACTAATCAACTCAAATAATCAATAACCAACTAATTCAACAAACAACTAACTAAAAAAATAACTCAAATAATCAATAATCAAGTCAAATAATCGATGACCAACTAATCATATCAACTAATCAAACCGAATAATCAATAACCAACTACTTCATCAAACAACTAATTCAATAATCAACAATCAAGTCAAATAATCAATTTACTACAACTTGTTTTACCTGCAGTAGGCGCTGAACCATGATCCGGACCATCACCCCTATCATCATCATCCTCACCATCCGCCTCATCCTCGTCGTCGTCCTCATCGTCATCCTCATCATCATCCTCGTCTGCAACCTCATCCCCATCTGGATGGTCAACCAGAAAGTCATCATTGTCCTCATCAGCTGGCTGATAGCTCTCTAGAATGAGATTCATCGGAACATGACGATCAACGCCGCTCTGTATGATACCCCTCGTGGCATCATCACTCATACCAGAGTCAACAGAAAATCTACCTCTAGACGTACCAGAGGAAGTGTGCTGTCGAGGTCTCGTATCCAACGACAATCTACCTGGAGCTATCCCGCTCGGTTAGGCCATTTGACCGGTGGGAATGTCTCTGTAAGCTGGATATGAGTAACTTGGAGCAGGAGCCATGAACCCAAGTAGCTGGCTAAAAGAACCCTGTTCACTAGATTCTTGGTGCGGGACACTCCAGTACTGCTGATATACTGGTGGAGTCAGGTAATCCGCAGAATGCATGTCAGGAATGTATGGAGTGAACTGTTCAGGCTCTTGTTGTGCCTGTGTTTGTGAGGAGGGCGGTGGTGGTTGCGGTGGCGATGGTGGTTGCGGTGATTGTGGTTCTTGGTTCTCCTGATTATCTTGCGGATCACCGGGCTGATTATCTTGCGGTTCCATCTGTGACAGCTGTAAGTGGTCACCAAATGCACCTCGGTACCAATGCAAGTAGATATCTGCCTGATGCTGTGAGGGCACCGTGTCATCGACAAGAACTAGACTATACCGGTTCGTCCACTGCATAACCCAGGATGAGTGGGTTCCAGACCAATCTTGATTCTTCGGACCTGTCAGAACTTCGCCGTGTGCTTCACCTAGGTCTCGCTCCTGATCAGGAATACCCTGAGTCAAGCCAAACTGCCTCCTCAGTCTATCAGATGCATGCCACTCAATACATTCAAAAGATATAAGTGGAACTGTGGCACTCCAAATAGCAGAATGCTGACGGATGTCAGGAGGAATCACTTCCGGATCGGTCCTTCCAATTGCATAAGGCTCCCAAACAAACTGCACACATTATGCAAGTAACCAACGATTACACACAAAATAATAATACGGCTTAACGAAAAGAACTACTTATTTATTACAACAAACATGTCCTTCTTGCAAAACATCTAGATCTCTCCTATAGGTCTCAAGGGTACGAAATCTGTAAGGCCGATTCTGACGCTTCCAGTTATGGAACCTGACATCAAGCGAGTCGCTAACTTACATTTATGGATACAATTTAAAATACACTATTTAAAAGCGTTTAGTAATTAAATTTACCTATTTGCAATCGAAAAGATTTGAGGATTGCTTGGAATTGGCGCAATGAATGGTAGACGGGTCCAAGCCCAGGCAAGCAACAGTGTCAGCGGACCATCAATCTCCTTACAGTCGACCCGAGTTGCTCTACACAATGATCTATACAGGTGTGCCAAGCAGGCCGATCCTCAGCTGAACTGTATGATTCCTGCAAAGTTACGGAGTAACGGTAGAAACTTCCAGTGCACCCCTGATGCAGACTTATCTCCAAACATAACGGTCCCAAACAATAACATTATGTGGCACTTCACGTACCTCTGAATCTGGATATCATCAACCAACACTAATCGAGCTTTCAATGCTCGAAACCAAACCAACTTGATGAAACTTCCCCTGCAGTCTGACTTCATAGGTGCAACACCAAACTGATCCAGACATTCAGTCTCTAAAGCCTCATAACTGCTCAGTGTCGGTCCCGTAACTGGAAAACCATTCGTCGGCAGACCAAGAATTAAAGCCACATCCTCCAGTGTCACGGCACACTCACCAACCGGAAAGTGGAACGTGTGTGTTTCAGGGCGCCATCTCTCGACCAGAGCATTAACCAATGCTGACTGGCATTGGACAACTCCAATCTGTGAAACATGATAAAAGCCTGTGTCCCGTAAATACCCTTCCACTATTGGATTGTACCGATCCGGCGGCATATAGTGGTCACATTGCAACATTCGAGAACCCTAAACACAAACATAATATTAAATAATTAACAAATTAAATTTATTTATCAACTCAAACTTTCATTACCAAATAACAAGTAAAACGTATCCACAACCACAACCAATAAAAATATCTATTAAATAAAAAACTATTATACTATATACTAATACTAAAGTAACTATTCAATTATATTCTAACAACATACATACAACAATAAATCAATCATTAATCATTTATTAAATATTTATGTTATACTTATAACAAAAATAGTTAACTTAATAATTTTTAAATCATAATATTTATTTATTTTACTATTTTCCTACGAATGCTTAATCATCATAAATAAATATTATTACTACAAAAAAATTACTTATTACTAACAATATTACTACTTAAATGATTTTCATT
>NC_029791.2:95517889-95529111 GCF_000816755.2 Arachis ipaensis | reverse complement strand
ACTAATTTCTAAAATTATTTTAATCAGATTCAAATATTTAAACACTATTATTACACTAATTTCTAACATCATCTTCATAATAAATTACTAATCTCTAACATAATAATAACTATTATTTTAATTAAAATAAAATTTTTTAAAATAAAATAAAAACTTACATAATTAGGATGATCAAGATAATTAGCAATGTGGAGGTCCGGATGATTAACATCTTTTACTCTTCTTCTTCTCCTCGGCATTGTTAACAAGTGGTCCAATTTTTTTTTCCTTCACGTTTTATGTATGGAAGGCCATGGAAGAAGCTTGTGGGGTTGCAGGGGGGAGAGTTTGGTTGCTGAAAGTGAAAGAGAATGGGGAGGGGGCGCACCAATATCACCAAAGTGTTGCTAGTTTCACCTTGGGGGACACTTGCATGCGTGACACTTGGCTGGGGGCACAAATCGGACCGTCCGATTTGTGTACCCTCCCAGCCCCGAATCCGGACCGTCCGATTTCCTTGTATAAATCGGTCCGTCCGATTTCTTCATCGCAGCCGTCACATCTGCGTGAAGCACCATGGACGACCATAACGTGGTTATACACTAACGGTTCCCCAATATAGAAAATAAAAAAGTGTAAAAAAGAACTCCATAAGAGTCATGGACCTAGCTATAAACTTTTTTCTCGTTAGATTCACAGACTAAAATGATTATGCTCATGCACTTTTTTAAGAGTCATGGATGATAGTGGATCACTACCTATTGGTTAGAAATGAAGACCTTTATTTCTTCCATAGAAGATAGACGTGTAGTAGGGATGTTTATAGGTCGGGTCAGGCCGGATTTAATTAGACCCGGACTTGATCCTAAAAGGTCGTCGGGTCTATTTTGACCCAATCCAAAATAGATCGGGTTAAATCGGATCGACTTGATGCAAAATTAGTATATACAAATTTGTAAATTTTATATACAAAAGTAATAACCCGGTAAAATACGCCTCGTGTTCGGGACGAGTTTTGGGCCGAACCAAGTCTTGAACACTACTGACGTGTAAAAGGTTGCTGTCTTGATCCGCATACCCAACTTACCAGCAAGGTTAACGAGTTAACATCTATTCACTCCAGAGGCAAATTTGCTACAATATGCGTGGAGATAGATTTGAGAAACAAAATTATTCTCTCCTTCTCAGCCTTAAAAAAAATTTGACATTGTTTATGAAGGTCTTCACTAGATTTACTTCAATTGTGGTAGATATGGTCATAAAATTGATGTATGTAACGAGAAGGTGGCAGAAGGCAGCAGCAAGACCAACTAGGAAACGGTCAATTAGGGGTGTACATGGGCCGGGCCACATCGAATTTGGCTTAACCCAGACCCGACCCGAAATATAGATCGGGCCTAATTTTTAGACCTTAACCCGATCCTAGACCTGATGAAACCTACGCACCTTCGAGCCGGGTGAAAACTGGATAAAAATCGGGTGAAAATCGGGTCTTTAGCATGTAAAAATCACCTAATCTCTAACCATTATTTCACAATTCACATAGTAAAATTCACTTAAAAAAATATAACAAGAAAACCCTTTTCTAAAATTAAGGCATGACCATAATCAATACTAATATTGTCTAATAACACCAAATATTCAAATCAATACAAATAACACAATATTATGCATTAGCCTAAAGTCTTATGCATTTTAAACATAAAACATTAACTTATAATCTTATAATGACTAATAACACAAAATATTAAGGTTTACAATATTTAAATTCCACATAAGATTCGTCATCATCCATCACTAATAACACAAAATATTAATTGTGTATGATGACCGAATCTATTTTTGAGACACTTACACAGTCCTACACCCAATGAAATCACACTAAATTAGCCCCTAAAGTGCTCGGAGCTGGGCCGAGCCATGTACACCCCTACGATCAATAGATCTTGAAAAGGAAAAGGAATCAAGAAGCAGAAAACCAGAAAACTACATCAACCAACTTAATTGCTTCACAACAAGAAAGGCAAGTAATACCAAATCATGATATAAATCAGGAGCAAATCAAGGAGAAATAGGGAAAAAAAGCCCATATGGACCATGAAAGATTGTTAAAAGAAATTAGAGAAGGAATAACATTAAAACTAATCCAGTAGAGAAAGAAAAAAAGAAAAGTACTCATGCTTCGAGATTCCAAGTACTTATGAAGGAAAATATTCAAGATAGTGAAGGAAATCTATCAGAGGCTAGCCATACAAAGTGTAGCCCAGACCAGTTCTTATGCAATTTAGAATTTAGCGATGCTTTTTCGAATGTTGGGGTGAAGCATCTGCCCAAAATGAAGTCTGACCACCTTTCTATTCATCTTAATTTCAACATCCTGTACAAAGATAGAAGAGAAAGATCGTTTAGACTCATTGCGTCTTGGATTCTTCATGGGGATTATAAAAACCTAGTGAGGAAAAGCTAGTGCAAGAAGGAACCTTATGCACAATATCCATAATTTTACCGAGAAAGCTAAAGTGTGAAACAAGGAGGTGCTCAATCATATTTTCAGAAAAAAGCAAAGAATATTGTTCAAACTTGAAGGCATAAACCTGGACTTCTCCTTCAAATAAACCCATTTTTGAAAAAGCTTTAGAAATATCTTGATGCGGAATTTAAAGTCTACAGACTAACTGGCAAGTGCACCGAGTCGTACCAAGTAATACCTCAGGTGAGTGAGGGTCGATCCCACGAGGATTGATGGACTAAGCAACAATGATTGAATGATTTACTTAGTTAGACAAGCAGAAAAGAGTGTTTGGGTCTCAATTGCATTAAACAGTAATTCAGAGAATCAGAAAAGCAAGCAGTAAACAAGTAGTGAATAATATATGGAGAAACAGTTAATGCTTCAGAGATATCTATCTTCCGGATTGACTTTTCTAACTAACTATTTTAATCATGCAAGATTCAATTCATGAAAAATTATATGTGACTAAACCCTAATTCCTTAGACCTTTTTAGTCTCCTCTAACCTTCATCAACTGCCAATTCCTTGGTCACTTGATTCCAATTAGAGGGTTAAGTTCAATTCTAGTTTATATGCCACAAAAACCCTAATTACCCAAATATAAGAGGATTATATGTCACGTATCCTGTTAAGTCCAGATAATTAGAAGTTTAGGAGAATATGTTTTCAAGATGTTGTTCAAGTAAAGAGCTTTTCCAAGTTATACAAGAACTCAATTAGATTCATAAGATAAAGAACGAAAACAATTCTCGAAATAGAAATCAGTACATGAATTAAAATAGAAAAATAATAGTATCAATCCGTACAATAGACAGAGCTCCTAAACTTAACAGTGGAGGTTTAGTTGCTCATGGTTCAAAGAGAAAAATTAGGATTTAGGTAAACTGTAAATTGCAGAATGAGGTAGAAGAGAAGAAATTAGCCCGAAGGGCTGATTCTTTTCCCTTTTATATCTAATCCTAATTAATGTAAAATATATTTTCTAAAAACTAAATAATATCTTTTCCTAATTATAAAAGAAATAACATTTAATCAAAATTTATTAATTGCTTCTCATAGCCTTGTGTAGACGAATTAGGGACCACTTGTGCGTTGAAGGTTGGCGCCAAACTTAGGAAAATCCAAGTTTGGCATGCGGTTGGTGCGTGTGGCTTTCTTGGAGACTTCATGCTGGCGCCGAACTTGAAGAACTTCAAGTTCAGCGTGGAGGAGGCAGCGAGCCTTTCTTTGGAGTCCTTGTGTTGGTGCCGAACTTGAGTAAACTCAAGTTCGGCGTGGAGAAGGCAGCACGATTCCCTTGGGGCTCCTTGAGGTGGCGCCAAACTTGAGATACTCAAGTTTGGCGTGAAGTGGTCCGTACGAAATGGAAGAAAAGGGTATACTATTATATATCGCTGGAAAGCTCTAGAAGTTAGCTTTCCAATGCCGCTAGAATCACATCAATTGGACCTCTGTAGCTTAAGTTTTTTCTGTTTGAGTGCAAGTAGATCGGGGTTGACAACATCATTCACTTTCTTCCTTTTCTGCTACAAAACTCCGTCAAATCCATCTGAATGGTACCTGAAATAAACAAAAATTGCAAACAACTAAAAGTAGCATTCATTGTGGCTAAAGGTAATTAAATCTGGATTAAACTCAACAATTTGAATGCAAATTCACTAAAAAAAGATAGAGAAGATGCTCATGCATCAGACCTATGGAGAGAGTATGAAGTGGTGGTAATTGAGGAAGAAAGCTACTGACAATAGATGTCTAGATATAATGTAATTAACTTTAGAGGATAAAACTCAAAGTATTTTCACCAAAAAGATAATGAAAGGAAAAGGAGAAATCATGTGACCTGCCTGAAAAATACCAATGATGAGTGGATTGATAATGTGGAAGAGCTCAAGGAGTTAGGAGTATTTTTTCAAATCTTTTTATGCACCTAACAATTATTCACCTGTTTTACCCATTTTCTCTATTATAAGCAAATTTCTCAGGTTAGCCGAGGCTGATGTGACACATTTAAGTAGAGATATCACTTATGAAGAAGTGAAACATGCTGTCGTTAGCATGGGGAGGTAGCAAGCACCAAGAAGTGATGACCTTCCAACAAAATTTTTTCAACATTCATGGACTGGGTGGCTAATTCTTTAGTCAATTAAGTTCAAAAAAATTTTTGGAGGTCGGAAGATATAGCGGGGCTAAATCAGACTTTAATTTCTATTATCCAAAAGATCCCCGCCCCAAAAAATTTCACGCAATTCAGACCTATTAATTTGTGTAACGTTTGTTATAAAATTGTTACAAAGATTATTGTCGAAAGGTTTAAACCTATTATGAATTATATTGTCTCTAACACTCAAGCTAGCTTTGTACCAGGTAGAGTGAGTGCAGATAACATCTTGGTGGCTCAAAAGGTTATCCATACCATGAGAACTAGAAGCAACGACAAGAGTCTTATGACTATAAAGATAGATTTGAAAAAGGCCTATGACTGCTTAAACTGGAGATTTGTCATGGGGATGTTGAATGATATTAGCATACCAGAAAGCATTGTGAATGTTATTCATAATTGTATATCTTCCCCTTCAATGAATCTGTTATGGAATGGATCTTTGTCTGAACCTTTCGAGCTAGCAAGAGGAATTAGACAGTGATGTCCTTTATCCACTTACCTTTTCAATTTGTGCATTAAAAAGTTGTCTCATTTAATTAATTCTCTTATGAAGTAGAAAAAATGAAAACCTATTAAACTAGCTAGAAGCGAGTCTCAATTGTGTCATTTCTGTTTTGCAGACAATCTTGTCCTCTTTGAACAAGCGGATAGAGACTAGGCTCAAGCCATTAAGGAAATATTGAAGGTGTTTTGTGAAGCTTCATGAAAAAAGTTAGTATTACCAGGTTCTGTGTATTTTTCTCTAAGAATGTTAATCATACGATTAGAAAAGAGCTTTGGAAGAACCTTGGTATCCTCTAACCAACAACCTTGCAAGTACCTCGGAGTGTCTCTCATTCACGAAAAATGCAAGAGATGTAAGAACTGGAAGTTAATAGCCCTTTAAAATAAAATAAAATAATAATTTAATAGCCAGGAATAAGCTCAAAAATTTAGAAGTGTTAATTAGAAAATTCAAAGGTGAGATTTAGATTTAGTGAATTTTTTCGAGTGGGAAAATGTAATTTTCTGCGGAAAATTTGCGTAAAAATGCGTACCGACAAATTAGCTGGCAATACTGGCTTACGTCTGTCGGGTACTACGTAAGAGTAATATAAACTATATAAAACTTAGAAAAATATTTAAAGTTGGGCCAAATAGACCAAAAATACTAAGCGGTTGGACGTGGCCCAATTTGGGCCCAAGCCCAACATATAAATACCCTTAAATGAAGCTAATTCATCTCATAACACACTCAAACACAAGAGCATGCAGCTGAGTTGAAGAAGAAGAGAACACTATTCACATTCTTCTTCTTTAGCTCATAACTGGAGTGAAACATGGTTATCATCAGTCTAGAATTTCTTCTCAATAAAAAGAAATTGCTTCGTTGCAAGTATAGTTCCAAACCGACAAACAACATTCAATCAAAGTTTAATTTGTTTGTCACAAGTGCAAACCAATAAAAATACCGGAGTATTAGATCTCGGATCGTCTATCAAAGGAATTGCAGTGAGGTATGCATGTTACCGGTTATGAGGTTCAAGGGGGTTTGCATATAAGAGGACTATAATCTAAATGACATGAAAGTAAAGAAAACAACTCAAGATAACAAATACTAAGGAGAGGCATTCATGGCAAGGATTGAGAATCAAGGTTTTCTATCCTAGTCATTAATCAGAACACAATAATTACCAAGAGTTAAGCCTATTACATTATCTCCCTATTGAGAGAAAGTCTAATATGCCTAGTTAATCCCAATCCATAAGTAGCATCAATGGAAACAAGATTAACTAACAACCCTAGATCTCCAATCTAAATTGGATACTAATGACTCAAGAGCACCTAATTTCTCTTTCCAAGCCAAAAATGCACAAAAATCTACTCTAAACCTAAGCCAAGCATTTTATCAAACACTTGAAAGACATGAAAATAAAGCATGATAAAATTGCAAGAAATATAACATCTAAAGGAAATGAAAATCAACAAGAGTTCAATAACATAAAAGTAGCCCAAATGAGAAATTAACAAGAAGAAATAAGAGAATTAAACTACTAGAGCATGAAAATGTAAAGATAACTACACTAAAACATGATTAAAACCTGAAATTAAAGAGATAATTAAACTAAGAACCCTAATTTCTAGAGAGAAGATGGAGCTTCTCTCTCTAGAACTAACCTAAAGCATATTTCTAACCTAATCTAATTTCTCCCCCCTTGTTTTCTCTTGAATTCTGCTTGAAATAGCTTTAGAAATGAGTTGGATTGGGTTTTGGAGGCCCAGAATTCGCCCCCAGCGTATTGCATTGAATGAGCTCACATACTGCTTGTCACGCATACGCGTGGGTCACGCGGATGCGTCACTTGACGAACTCTGGTCACGCGTACGCCTTGTATGCCAGATTTCTAACACTTCATTTCTTCATGATTTCTCCACTTTTGCATGCTTTTTCTTCATTCTTTTAATCCAATCTTTGCCTTCTAAACCTGAAATAACTTAACAAACACATCAAGGCATCAAATGAAATTAAAAGTGAATTAAATTTAGCAAATTAGGGGCCTAAAAAGCATGTTTTCACTCTTATTCACAAATTAGGAGAAATTCACAAAACCATGCTATTTCATTGAATAAATGTGAAATAAGTTGATAAAATCCACTAAATTCAACACAAGATAAACTGCAAAATCGGGGTTTATCATTGAGCTACGATACTCCGATTTGCGTGTCGTTTATGGCCACACGAAGCTCTTGCCGAGTCAGTCATTTCTAGCTAAGCATTGCTAGTAAGAACTCACATTCTATACTCCTTTCTTTAGTCCTAACAGATTTTGAAATTTAGGTTTAGGTATTGAGTAGATTTTATGTTTTTGGTTAATTAGGTGATTCTAGCATTGGGCTATTATTGGTTTGTGCCCCAATCATTGTTGGGTAAGGTAAGAAAACTCTTTGTCCTTGTGAATTGCTAATTGTCTGAATCCTAGGATTGATTTTGGTATATTGCATGATGTTAGATTGAAATTTGTGATTATTGGAGTTAGTTTTGGCAATTTGGAGCTTTTGGATTGAGTTTGGAGACTTGTTTGGACTTGAAAGCTTGTTTGGAATCATTTTGTGCGTGTTGAGAATTGGCCAAGGTATGGTTTCAGTTTCTTTTAGGTGATATGTAATGTTTCGTGAAACTTAGGCTAGTTGACCTTATGATAAGTTTGAATTGTTGATGATTTATGATGATTAATGATGTTGTTGATGAATAATGATGAATGTTGATGATTATTAATGTTGATGATGAGTTTTGATGAAAATGGATGTCAATGAGGATTGGTGATGCTTATGATGAGTTGAGTTTGTGCAAATTGTTGAGATTGTAATCTTGGTTTAGAAATTGTTGGTTTTGTTGAACTATAAGTGGAAGAGATAGAAAATTGAGTGAAATAGGTGTAGAAATACTTGAAGTGTATTTGAGTAGTAAATTGTAGTGTGTAGTAGTGATTTGATGATGATTTTGAGTATGTTTGAAGTTGGTTTGAATTGAAGTTTTGGAAAACTAGAAAACTTTGTCAATTTTTTGTAAAATCTTGTTTTTGATGAACTTTGATGAGGCATAACTTGGCATCTAGACCATTATTTTTTATGAAACTTAATTTAAATGAAGGTTGGGTATGAGAGCTTTAAGATGTTTGAAGAACGGACGAAAGATGCTTTAAAATGAAAAAGTTATGTGCGTTTAAAATTTGACACAAAAATATAAATTTTGCAGCTTTTAATTTTTTTATAAGGTTTTCAATGCATGCGTATGTGGACAGTGCACACGACGCAGGGCTGGGCTGCTGCCAAGCTGGTGCAGAATTTCTAGATCCACAAACTAAACCAGCAAGCGCACCGGGTCGTACTAAGTAATACCTCAGGTGAGTGAGGGTCGATCCCACGGGGATTGATGGGCTGAGCAACAATGGTTGAATGAATAACTTAGTCAGGCAAGCAGAAAGTGATGTTTTGGGGTTCAAAAGCATTAAATTGTAATTCAGAAAGTAGGAAAGCAAACAGTAGAATAGGTGTGAAATATATATGAGAAAACAGTTAAGGTATCGAAGATGTTTATTCTTCCGTGTTAAGTTTTTTTACCAACTAATTTAATCATGCAAGATTCATTTCATGGCAAACTATCAGTGACTAAACCCTAATGTCTTAGTGATTTAGTCTCCTCTAACCTAGTTAACTACCAATGTCTTGGTCACTTAATTTTGATTAGAGGGTTAGGTTCAATTCTAGTTTATAGCCACAAAATCCTAATTACCCAGATATAAAAAGATTATATGTCACATATCCCGTTAAGTCCAAGTAATTAGCAATTTAGGAAGAATTTACTTTCAAGCTGTTGTTCAAGTGAGATAATTCTTCCAAGAATAACAAGAATGCATATAAAATAAGGGTTATTCTTCTGATCTACCTAGATTCATAAGATGAAGAACTAAAGTAATCCTTGAAACTAAATCAATACATTAATTAAAATAGAACAATAATAGTCTTAATCCATAGAAATAAACAGAGCTCCTAACTTTAACCGAGGAGGTTTAGTGGCTCATGACTCGGAGAGAAAGCTAGGGTTCAAAAAATGTGAAAGTCCAGAAGAGAGAAAATCCCCCCGAAGGGCTAAATCTTTTTCCTTTTATATCTAACCTAATTTGATTTGAAAATAAAATAGAATAATCACTACTAAAGCCTAAAAGATTGTGTTTGGGAATAAAAATAACTAAAACTAAATAAAATAAGATAAATATGCCCAAATATAACTAATGAAGTCCTTTCCTTAAAGTTGGATCCGCGCTAGGCATTTAGCACCCTTGGAGGCAGTAACTTTCTAGTTGTTGCTGTCTTCCTGGCGCTAAATGCTAGGCTCGGCGTTTAGCACCCCACCAGGCAGTGATTTTAGAAAAAAGTATAAACTATTATATATTGTTGAAAAGCTCTGGAAGTTGTTTTCCAATGCTGCTGAAACTGCATCCATTGGACCTCTGTAAACCTAGGTTACTAGTCTAGTATAAAAACTACTTTTAGAGATTCAGTTGAGGACTTATGACATTTTTTACACTTCATATTGTATTTCTGACGGCATGAATCTCTAAATCCCATGGTTGGGGGTGAGGAGCTCTGTTGTGTTTCAATGAATTAATGCAATTACTACTATTTTCCATTCAATCACGCTTGATTCTATTCTAAGATACTCATCCGTACTTTAATCCATAGAAGATGATGATCCGTGACACTCATCATTATTCTCAAATCTATGAACACATGCCTAACAACCATTCCGTTCTATTTGAGCTCAACGTAGTCATTGGGCGACAGCTTGAATGCGTATCTCTTTGGTTTCTGATCCACGGACTGAGTCTGGAGGTTAGAACCTTCGTGGTATAGGCTAGAACCAATTGGTAGCATTCCTGGGATCCGCAAAAGTCTAAACCTTGTCTGTGGTATTCTGAGTAGGATCTGGAAAGGGATGACTGTAAAGAGCTTCAAACCTGCGAATGTGGGCGCACAAGTGACAGTGTGCAAAAGGACAATGGTCCTATTCCGACGCTAGTGGGAACTGACAGATGATTAGCCGTGCAGTGACAGCACATATGGATTTGTTTTCATCTGAGAGGATCACATAGCCTGCCATGGAAAGAGCCGTGCGTGTTTGGAGAAGAAGACAGTAGGAAAGCAGAAATTCAGATGACAGAGCATCTCCGGAACCTCAACCTGTTTCTCACTACTGAATTACAAGTACTGTTTATTTCATGTTATTTATTTTCATAAATATAACCACTATTATCATTAATCTCCTGACTGAAATTTACAAAATAACCATAGCTTGCTTCAAGCCGACAATCTCTGTGGGATCGACCCTTACTCACGTAAGGTATTACTTGGACGACCCAGTGCATTTGCTGGTTAGTTGTGTGGAGTTGTAAAAAGTGTAATCACAATTTCGTGCACCAAATTTTTGGCGCCGTTGCCAGGGATTGTTCGAGTTTGGACAACTAACGGTTTATTTTGTTGCTTAGATTAGGAAAAAAATTGTCTTTTTGGTTTAGAGTCACTAACATTGAGTCTTCTATTATTGTTTTTGGTTAAAATTTTAAAATCTTTATTTTATTTTTCTAAACAATTTTCAAAATCTAAAAAAAAAACCAATAACTTCATAATTTAATATTCTGTTTGAGTTTAGTTTCATATTTTAAGTTTGGTGTCATTTGCATGATTTCATTTTTCTTTCAATTTTCGAATTATATGTTCTTAGTTCTTTATTGATCTTCAAATTGTTCGTGACAATTTTCCTTATTTGATCTTTAAAATTTCTTGTTTGGTGATTGTTGCTGTTTATCTTATACATTTTCGAATTATTAGTGTCCAAAATATAAAAATTTTTAAGTTTGGTGTCCTTTGTGTTTCTATTTTCTTAAAAATTTTTAAAATTTGTTCTTAGTGTTCATCTTGACATTCAAAGTTTCCTTGTTTGTTTCCTTTGTTTTGATCTAAAAAAATTCTAAGTTTGGTGTCCTTTTATTGTTTTTCTCTTTCCTCATTAAATTCAAAAATATCTTTTCT
>NC_029791.2:95511210-95517792 GCF_000816755.2 Arachis ipaensis | reverse complement strand
GTTTTTAATTAAATAAAATAAAAATAAAAATATATTTTATTTGCAATTCACATCAATTCCCTTTTCTCCATCATAGATCTAAGTGGAAATGAACAGTCAAGAAGGACTCTGGGGTCATATGCTAACCCCATTACTACTGCATACGGGAGTAGTATCTGTATACCCCCATCAGAGCAAGCAGTTTTGAGCTAAATCCTCAGCTCATTATCATGGTGCAGCAAAATTGCCAGTATTCCGGTCTTCCACAGGAAGAACCTACTGAGTTTCTGGCACAGTTTTTACAAATTGCTGATATAGTACGTGATAAAGAAGTGGATCACGATGTCTACAAATTATTACTGTTTCCTTTTGCTGTAAAATTTCTAGCTAAGAGGTGGTTAAATAACCAACCCACAGCAAGCATAAGAACATGGAAACAGCTATCAGACAAATTCCTGAATCAATATTACCCTCCAAAAAGGATGACATAGTTAAGGCTGGACATCCAAGGCTTTAAACAAGAGGATGATGAATCTCTTTATAATGCCTGGCAGAGGTACAAAGGGATGCTAAGGAAATGTCCCTCTGAAATATTTTCAGAGTGGGTGCAGTTAGACATCTTTTACTATGGGATTACAAAAAAAGCTCAAATATCTCTAGATCACTCAGCTGGTGGATCTATACATATGAGAAAGACAATTGAAGAGGCTCAAGAGCTCATTGATACAGTTGCTAAAAATCAGCATCTATACTTAAGCAGTGAGTCTTCCCTGAAAGAAGAGGCTAAAGCAGTATCCACTGAACTTAGTCCTCAAGAACAAGTTGCTGAACTCAGTCAGCAATTGCTTATTATAACAAAACAGTTCGCAGAATTTAAAGAGATGCTCCAAGACACTAAAAATACTAATCAAAATATGGAAGCACAATTGGATCAGACAAGACAGCAGCTATCTAAACAGATAACAGAAGAATGCCAAGCTGTTCAATTAAGGAGTGGAAAAATACTGAATGCATCAATCCAAGGTAGTAGGAAGCCAAGAAAGGAACAGCTAATAAAGGATAACCAAACCACTACCCAAAATCCCTCTGAGAATAGTAAGAGCCCAGAGAAGAATGGTTCTGGCGTTCAAACGCCAGAAAAGGGTGAAAAGGTGGCGTTAAACGCCCAAGGGATGGCCAGTTCTGGCGTCCAAACGCCAGAAAAGGGTGGCAATCTGGCGTTAAACGCCCATGCAGCCCCCAACTCTGGCGTTCAAATGCCACAAAGGAGTTAGACACTTCAAGTGCTGATAACAACCCCCTTAAGCAAGCTTCTCTAACCACTTCTGTAGGAAATAAACCTGCAGCAACCAAGGTTGAAGAATATAAAGCTAAGATGCCTTATCCTCAGAAACTCTGTCAAGCGAAATAGGATAAACAATTTGTCCACTTTGCAGACTATCTCAGGACTCTTGAAATAAATATTCCGTTTGCAGAGGCACTTGAGAAAATACCCTCGTATGCTAAGTTCATGAAAGAGATCTTAAGCCATAAGAAGGATTGGAGAGAAACTGAAAAATTTTTCCTCACTGAAGAATGCAGTGCAGTCATTCTGAAAAGCTTACCAGAGAAGCTTAAAGATCCCAGAAGCTTTATGATACCATGCACATTAGAGGATGCTTGTACCAAGACAGCTCTATGTGACATTGGGACAAGTATCAACTTAATACCTGCATCCACTATTAAAAAGCTTGGTTTAACTGATGAAGTTAAACCAACCTGGATATGCCTCCAACTTGCTGATGGCTCCATTAAAATTCCATCAGGCATAATTGAGGACATGATTGTCAAGGATGGGCCATTTGCCTTTCCTACTGACTTTGTAGTGCTGGAAATAGAGGAGCACAAGACTGCAACTCTCATTCTAGGAAGACCTTTCCTAGCAACTGGATGAATCCTCATTGATGTCTAAAGAGGAGAGATAACTCTGAGAGTCAATGAGGATGAGTTTAAGTTGAATGCTGTCAAAGCCATGCAGCATCCAGACACACCAAAAAGCTGCCTGAATGCAGATGTTATTGATTCCTTGGTAGAAGAGGTCAATATGACTGAGAGTCTCGAATTAGAGCTAGAGGACATTTTTAAGGATGTGCAGCCTGATCTGGAGGAACCAGAGAGAATAGAAGAACCTCTGAAAATTCCTCAGGAAGAGGATAAGCCTCCTAAACCCGAGCTCAAACCACTACCACCATCCTTGAAATATGTATTTCTGGGAGAAGGTGACACTTTTCCAGTGATCATAAGCTTTGCTTTAAATCCACAGGAAGAGAAAGCACTAATTCAGGTGCTAAGGACACACAAGACAGCTCTTGGGTGGTCCATAAGTGATCTTAAGGGTATTAGCCCAGCAAGATGCATGCACAAGATCCTATTGGAGGATAATGCTAAGCCAGTGGTTCAACTACAGAGGCGGCTAAATCCAGCCATGAAGGAAGTGGTGCAGAAAGAGGTCACTAAGTTACTGGAGGCTGGAATTATTTATCCTAGTTCTGATAGCCCCTGGGTGAGCCCTGTCTAAGTTGTCCCCAAGAAGGGAGGTCACTAAGTTACTGGTGGTCCTAGCTCTTTTTTTTTTTTTTACTTTTAACTATTAAATAATATATATAAAGGCATAAAAAATATCTTCTATTTTTTACTTTTAACTATTATAATTTTTAAAAGTATAAACAAATTATAATTTTTATATTCACAAACATTAAAGTCTTTGTAATTATAAATATTGTTTCCAGAGCAAAATAAACATAATCCAAAACATAATTATAAATATTGTCTCTAAAACAAAATAAACATAATCCAAAACACTCAATTTTCATCTTTATTCTCTTGTAGGTTAGGTTGGGAGAAGTTGGGTTTTGGCAAAAAAATTGTAAAAATACCCCTTGCCAAAAAAATACTAAACCTGGTGGAAAAGCCCGCCCCGCCCCGCTAAAGCCCGCAGTTTAAACGGTGTGGGTTCGGCAGACTTTTGCTATTTGACGGTCTGATGAGCGGATAATTTATACGCTTTTTGGCATTGTTTTTAGTATGTTTTTAGTAGAATCTGGTTACTTTTAGGGATGTTTTCATTAGTTTTTATGTTAAATTCACATTTCTGGACTTTACTATGAGTCTGTGTGTTTTTCTATGATTTCAGGTATTTTCTGGCTAAAATTGAGGGACTTGAGCAAAAATCAGATTCAGAGGTTGAAGAAGGACTGCTGATGCTGTTAGATTCTGACCTCCTTGCACTCAAAATGGATTTTCTGGAGCTACAGAACTCGAAATGGTGTGCTTCTAATTTCATTGGAAAGTAGACATCTAGGGCTTTCCAGCAATATATAGTAGTCCATACTTTGCCCAAGTTTAGATGACGCAAACTGGCGTTCAACGCCAGCTCTCTGCCCAATTCTGGCGTCCAGCGCCAGAAACAAGTTGCAAAGTGGAGTTCAATGCCCAAACTGGCACAAAAGCTGGCGTTCAACTCCAAGAAGGACCTCTCCACGTGTAGACTTCAAGCTCAGCCCAAGCACACACCAAGTGGGCCCCGGAAGTGGATTTATGCATCAATTACTTACTCCTGTAAACCCTAGTGACTAGTTTATTATAAATAGAACTTTTTATCATGGTATTCAGAGTCTTGGTTACTCCGATTCCCCTCTGGGGCCGAGACCAATGAACTCCATTATCACTTATGTATTTTCAACGGTAGAGTTTCTACACTCCATAGATTAAGGTGTGGAGCTCTGCTGTTCCTCAAAGATTAATGCAAAGTACTACTGTTTTCTATTCAATTCATCTTGTTTCGCTTCTAAGATATTCATTCGCACTTCAACCTGAATGTGATGAACATGACAATCATCATCATTCCTTATGAATGCGTGCCTGACAACCACTTCCGTTCTACATTAGATTGAACGAATATCTCTTAGATTACTAATACAGGGGACCGAGTCCGAGATATTGGGATCTTCGTGGTGCAAGCTAGAATGATGGCGGCATTCAAGAGAATGCGGAAAGTCTAAACCTTGTCTGTGGTATTCCGAGTAGGATTCAATGATTGAATGACTGTGACGAGCTTCAAACTCGCAATTAGATTAGGTAACCTTCTTTTTGTTTTCTTTTCAAAAAGTTTTCAAAAATCTTTCAAAAATTTCTCCTTTGTTTTCGAAAAAAAAAATAATAAAAATAAAAATATTTTCAAAAATATATTTTTCTTCAGAATTTTTAAGAATGAATTCTAGTGTTTCATGAAGCATGTGAAGCCTGACTGGCTGTAAAGCCATGTCTAAATTCATTTAGACTGAGGCTTCCAATTTGTTATCAAGAGCAAGCTAGTTGGTGCTAATCCACCTACTACTGTTCATGATCTACCTGCTACATGCTAAAGCTTGGCTGGCTATTAAGCCATGCCTGACCCCTTGATTGGAGCTTTAGACTAAAGAGCATAAGATTTCTGGAATTCATATTAAAAATTTTGGAATCCTTATTTTTCTTTTTCAAAATGATTTTCGAAAAAAAATTAAAAGAAAATACAAAAAAAAAATTCATAAAATCATAAAAATCAAAAATATTTTTGTGTTCTTGTTTGAGTCTTGAGTCATGTTATAAATTTGGTGTCAATTGCATGTGCATCTTGCATTTTTCGAAAATTCATGCATTCATAGTGTTCTTCATGATCTTCAAGTTGTTCTTGGTAAGTCTTCTTGTTTGATCTTTGCATTTGCATGTTTTGTGTCTTTTCTTGTTTTTCATATGCATTCTTGAATTCCTTATGTCTAAGCATTAAAGAATTCTAAGTTTGGTGTCTTGCATGTTTTCTTTGCATTAAAAATTTTTCAAAAATATGTTCTTGGTGTTCATCTTGACATTCAAAGTGTTCTTGGTGTTCATCTTGACATTCATAGCATTCTTGCATGCATTCATTGTTTTGATCTAAAAATTTCCATGCATTGCATCTTTTTCATGTTTTCCTCTCTCATTATAAAAATTCAAAAATAAAAAAAAATATCTTTCCTTTTTTCTCTTATCAAATTCGAAAATTTGAGTTGACTTTTTCAAAATTTTTTTAAATCAAGTTGTTTCCTACGAGTCAAATCAAATTTTCAATTTGAAAATCTTATCTTTTTCAAAATCTTTTTCAAAAATCAAATCTTTTTCAAATTTCTTAGTTATTTTCGAAAATTCCAAAAATATTTTTCAAAAATCTTTTTCTTAATTTTATATCATAATTTTCGAAAATAACATTATCAATTAATGTTTTGATTCAAAAATTTCAAGTTTGTTACTTACTTGTTAAGAAAGATTCAAACTCTAAGTTCTAGAATCATTTCTTGTGATTTCTTGTGAATCAAGTCATTAATTGTGATTTTAAAAATCAAATCTTTTTCAAAACTAATTTCAAAATATCTTTTCTAACTTCTTATCTTCTCATCTTTTCAAAATTGATTTTCAAATTTGTTTCAACTAACTAACTAACTTTTTGTTTGTTTCTTACCTTTTTCAAAACTACCTAACTAACTCTCTCTCTCTAATTTTCGAAAATATCTTCCCCCTTTTTCAAAATTTCTTTTTAGTTAACTAATTATTTTAAATTTTTATTTTAATTTTCGAAAATTACTAACCTTTTTCAAAAACTATTTTCGAAAATCACTAACTCTTTTTTTTCAAAAATAATTTTCGAAAATTTTCTTCTCTTTCATCTCCTTCTATTTGTTTATTCATCTACTAACATCTCTTCCTCACATCACTCACCAAATTCAAACCCCCTCTTCTATCTGTGTTCGAATTTTTTCTTCTTCTCTTCTTCTACTAACAATAAGGAACCTCTTTATTGTGACATAGAGGATTCCTCTTCTTTTCTTTTTCTCTTCTCTTTCTTATGAGCAGGGACAAAGAAAAAGGCATTCTTATTGAAGCTGATCCAGAACCTGAAAGGACTCTGAAGAGGAAACTAAGAGAAGCTAAATTACCTGGTCACGGCTTTCTTAGCCAAGTTCTTTCCTCCTCAAAAGCTGAGCAAGCTTAGAGTGGATGTTCAAACCTTCAGACAGAAAGAAGGTGAATCCCTCTATGAAGCTTGGGAAAGATACAAACAGCTGACCAAAAGGTGTCCTTCGGACATGCTTTCAGAATGGACCATCATGGATATATTCTATGATGGTTTATCTGAGCTATCTAAGATGTCATTGGATACTTCTGCAGGTGGATCCATTCACCTGAAGAAAACGCCTGTAGAAGCTCAAGAACTCATTGACATGGTTGCTAATAACCAGTTCATGTACACTTCTGAGAGGAATCCTGTGAATAATGGGACGCTGATGAGTGGATATTTTATACGCTTTTTAGGGATAATTTCATATAGTTTAGAGTATGTTTTAGTTAGTTTTTAGTCTATTCCTAGTAGTTTTTAGAAAAAATTCATATTTCTGGACTTTACTATGAGTTGTGTGTTTTTCTGTAATTTCAAGTATTTTTCTGGCTGAAATTGAAGGAGCTGAGCAAAATTCTGATTCAGGCTGAAAAAGGACTGCTGATGTTGTTGGATTCTGACCTCCCTGCACTCAAAGTGGATTTTCTGGAGCTACA
>NC_029791.2:95510076-95511090 GCF_000816755.2 Arachis ipaensis | reverse complement strand
ACCACCCCTGACAAGATCAGAGAGATATTAAAGCTACCTCAGCTAAAGGATGACCCAGACTCCTTCAACATGAGGATGATGAGAGTAGACATTGGCCTGGATAAGATTCTAGAGGACATATGTATCCCTGGAGCCAGGTGGACCACCAACACAAAGGACGTTCCAAATCAACTCAAGAGAGAGGATCTGAAACCAGTTGCCAGAGGATGGCTGGACATCATTGGGCGTTCTCTGTTGCCCACTAGCAACCGTTCTGAAGTCACAGTTAAAAGAGCAGTAATGATTCATTGCATCATGATGGAAAAGGAAGTGGAGGTTCATCAGCTGATTTCAACTGAGCTCTATAAGATTGCTAACAAAAATTCAAAAGAGGCCAGGTTGGCTTATCCAAGCGTGATTTCTCTGCTCTGCAAGGACGCTGGAGTCAAGATGGGAATAACTGAATATATCCTAATTGAAAAGTCAATCACCAAAGCATCAATGGAGAGACAACAAACAACAGAAGGAACACAGTCAAATGCTGACCCATATGCTTAAAGAACAAGAGGAGCAGGGACGTGACTTAAGGGAACTGAAGCGCCAAAAGTCTTCTGTAATACCAAGCCTCCCAAGGATCAGAGGAACCCCCATACCCCCAGAATAAAGGTTGTTAATTTCCAATTTCTGCCTTAACTCTGTGACAGTGTCCTTATAAAAAGTCTACCTTAGAAGTCATATAATAGTAATTAGTATCTATTTGATTTTATTTCCAATTAAGCTATAGTTTATTTTTCTCATCATCATTAAACATGAATAAAATAGTAGATCTTAGATCTTTTAAGCAATAAAATTTCGAGTTTAATAAAAGAAATTCTAATTGGTTAAATGTGGTGGCAATACTTTCTGTCTTCTGAATGAAGAATGAATCAGTGCATATGTCTTTTGAATTTATTGTTTAAGACTGTTAAATATGTTGGCCCTTGAAAGAATGATGAACATGAGACATGTTATTGATAATCTGAAAAATCATAAAAA
>NC_029791.2:95505733-95507661 GCF_000816755.2 Arachis ipaensis | reverse complement strand
TTCTTATAGATGCCAATCACTCTGAGCTTTAATGGATAAAGTGAGATGCCAAAACTTTTCAGAAGCAAAGAGCTACTAGTCCCGCTCATCTAATTAGAATCTGAGCTTCACTCAAAAACTCTGAGATATTATTGCTTCTCAACCTATTAGTCTTCTATTTTATTTGTCTAGTTGCTTGAGGACAAGCAATAGTTTAAGTTTGGTGTTGTGATGAGCGGATATTTTATACGCTTTTTAGGGATAATTTCATATAGTTTAGAGTATGTTTTAGTTAGTTTTTAGTCTATTCCTAGTAGTTTTTAGGAAAAATTCATATTTCTGGACTTTACTATGAGTTGTGTGTTTTTCTGTAATTTCAGGTATTTTTCTGGCTGAAATTGAAGGAGCTGAGCAAAATTCTGATTCAGGCTGAAAAAGGACTGCTGATGCTGTTGGATTCTGACCTCCCTGCACGCAAAGTGAATTTTCGGGAGCTACAGAACTCAAAATGGCATGCTTCCAATTGCGTTGGAAAGTAGACATCCAGGGCTTTCCAGCAATATATAATAGTCCATACTTTGCACAAGGATAGACAACATAAACTGGCGTTCAACGCCAGTTCTCTGCCCAATTCTGGCGTCCAACGCCAGAAAAGGATAAAAAACTGGAGTTGAACGCCCAAACTGGCATAAAAACTGGCGTTCAACTCCACAAATGGCCTCCGCACGTGAATTGCTTAAAGTCTCAGCCCCAGCACACACCAAGTGGGCCCCAGCACACCAAGTGGGCCCCAGAAGTGGATCTCTGCATCATCCATCATAGTCCACTCATATTTTGTAACCCTAGGCTACTAGTTTAGTATTTAAACAACTTTTAGAGACTTATTTTGTATCTCATTACATTTTCAGATCTAAACTTTGTATTCTCTGACGGCATGAGTCTCTAAACCCCATTGTTGGGGGTGAGGAGCTCTGCTGTGTCTCGATGAATTAATGCAAGTATTTCTGTTTTCCATTCAAACACGCTTGTTTCTATCTAAGATGTTCATTCGCGCATAACTGTGATGGAGGTGATGAGCTGTGACACTCATCACCCTCCTCAAATCATGAACGTGTGCCTGACAACCACCTCCGTTCTATATACGATTGAATGAGTATCTCTTAGATTCCTTAATCAGAATCTCCGTGGGATAAGCTAGAACTGATGGCNAGACAAAGCATCTCCAAAACTCCAACATATTCTCCATTACTGCACAACAAGTAACTTTTAATTTATGCTCTACTAGTTACTTACAATTCAATTGATAAACATAATTGACTTCCTGACTAAGATTTACAAGATAACCATAGATTGCTTCAAACCAACNAGCAAGGTCCAGCTAAAGACAATAAAGAAGCGCTTTCTGGGAGGCAACCCAACCATGGGGCATTAATCCTCTAAGCATTTTTCCCTATTTTTCTTTTTTATTTGTTTATATAAAGTTTACTGACACTAAGGTAAAGGATCAATTGCATAAGTTTACAGGGTTACAGAAGGAATTTGCACACAAAACAGAGAATGGAAGCTCAATGGCAAGAAAACGCCAGTAAAGGGGCATTTTGGGCGTTCAGCGCCCAAAATGGGCATCCACTGGGCGCTGAACGCCAGGAATGGCAGCAAGTGGGCGCTGAACGCCCAGGAGATCAGCATTTGGGCGCTGAACGCCCAAAACAAGCAGTGTTTGGGCGTTCAAACGCCAGGAAGCCAGGGAGGAGCCAAATCCATTTATCCCACACGTATTTCCATTCTAATTTATAATTCTATGCTTCAATGCATGATTTTTACATGAACATATCAAGAACCCTGGTTTCTAAAATCCCTAATTTCTAAAAATCCATCTTTCCAAATTCAATCCAACTCTTTTCAAAATCTTTTCTGAAAACAAATCTATCTTTTTCACTCAAAAATCT
>NC_029791.2:95505061-95505403 GCF_000816755.2 Arachis ipaensis | reverse complement strand
CAAAATGGGTTGAGGCTATTGCCACACCCACCAATGATACTAAAACAGTGCTGAAGTTCCTCCAGAAACATATCTTTAGCATATCTGAGCAGAATCCATCTAGCTTAGCAAATTTAGTCTCTGATCTATCTAAGGCCACTGTGAGTTTCATGAATGAAACAAGGTCTTCCATTAGAAATTTAGAAGCACAAGTGCGCCAGCTGAGTAAAAGGATCACTGAAATCCCTTCTAGTACTCTCCCAAGCAATACAGAAGAGAATCCAAAAGAAGAGTGCAAGGCCATTGACATAACCAAAATGGCCAAACCCAAAGAGGGAGAGGAGGACGTGAATCCCAAGGAGA
>NC_029791.2:95503780-95504840 GCF_000816755.2 Arachis ipaensis | reverse complement strand
TAAGTTTGGTGTTGAACTTCCATATCCAAACTCTAAGTTTGGTGTTGGAGAGTCTCAACAATGCTCTGAACATCTGTGAGGTTCCATGAGGGCCTACTGTCAAGCTATTGACATTAAAGAAGCGCTTGTTGGGAGGCAACCCAATTTTTATTATCTAACTATATTTTTCTTAGTTATATGTCTTTGTAGGTTCATGATCATGTGGAGTCACAAAATAAATATAAAAATTGAAAACGGAATAAAAAACAGCAGAAGAAAAATCACACCATGGAAGAAGCACCTGCCTGGCGTTCAACGCCAGAACAGAGTATGGTTCTGGCGCTGAACGCCCAAAATGGGCAGTATCTGGGCGCTGAACGCCCAGAACAAGCATGGTTCTGGCGTTCAACGCCAGAAATGGGCAACAAATGGGCGTTGAACGCCCAAAATAGGCACCAACCTGGCGCTGAACGCCCAGAGTTGTGTGCAAGGGCATTTTACATGCCTAATTTGGTGCAAGGTTGTAAATCCTTAAACACCTCAGGATCTGTGGACCCCACAGAATCATCTCAGGATCTGTGGATCCCACAGGATCATCTCAGGATCTGTGGACCTCGTAGGATCCCTACCCACCTCACCCTCTCTTTCTCCATTCATGACCATCCCTTCTGTTTTCTATTCACCACTCACATCCATACACACATCCCTCCATCTCCTCCATATCTTCTTCTTCTTCTTCTATTCTTTCTTCTTTTGCTCGAGGGCGAGCAACATTCTAAGTTTGGTGTGGTAAAAGCATAAGCTTTTTATTTTTCCATTACCATTAATGGCACCTAAGACCGGAGAAACCTCTGGAAAAGGGAAAGGGAAGACAAAGGCTTCCACCTCCGAGTCATGGGAGATGGAAAGATTCATCTCAAAGGGTCTATAGCTCAGTGGTAGAACATTTGACTGCAAATCAAGAGATCCCTGAGATACCTCAGGGGATACAGTTTCCTCCACAAAACTTTTGGGAGTAAATCAACACCTCCCTGGGAGAATTAAGTTCCAACATGGGACAATTAAGGGTGGAACATCAAGA
>NC_029791.2:95501749-95503367 GCF_000816755.2 Arachis ipaensis | reverse complement strand
CTAAGCGGCTAAACCAAGCTGTCCTTAACCATGTGCTTGTGGCGTGAAGGTGTCAAGTGAAAACTTGTGATTGAGCGGTTAAAGTCAAGGTCCAAAGCAAAAAAAGAGTGTGCTTAAGAACCCTGGACACCTCTAATTGGGGACTTTAGCAAAGCTGAGTCACAATCTGAAAAGGTTCACCCAGTTATGTGTCTGTGGCATTTATGTATCCGGTGGTAATACTGGAAAACAAAGTGCTTAGGGCCACGGCCAAGACTCATAAAAGAAGCTGTGTTCAAGAATCATCATACTGAACTAGGAAAATCAATAACACTATCTGAACTCTGAGTTCCTATAGATGCCAATCATTCTGAACCTCAATGGATAAAGTGAGATGCCAAAACTATTCAAGAGGCAAAAAGCTATAAGTCCCGCTCATTTGATTGGAGCTATGTTTCATTGATAGTTTGGAATTTATAGTATATTTTCTTCTTTTTATCCTATTTGATTTTCAGTTGCTTGGGTACAACCAACAATTTAAGTTTGGTGTTGTGATGAGCGGATAATTTATACGCTTTTTGGCATTGTTTTTAGTATATTTTTAGTAGAATCTGGTTACTTTTAGGGATATTTTCATTAGTTTTTATGTTAAATTCACATTTCTAGACTTTACTATGAGTTTGTGTGTTTTTCTGTGATTTCAGGTATTTTCTGGCTGAAATTGAGCGACTTGAGCAAAAATCAGATTCAGAGGTTGAAGAAGGACTGCTGATGCTGTTAGATTCTGACCTCCCTGAACTCAAAATGGATTTTCTGGAGATACAAAACTCGAAATAGCGTGATTTCAATTGCATTGGAAAGTAGACATCCAGGGCTTTCCAGCAATATATAGTAGTCCATACTTTGCCCAAGTTTAGATGACGCAAACTGGCGTTCAACACCAGCTCTCTGCCTAATTCTGGCGTCCAGCGCCAGAAACAAGTTGCAAAGTGGAGTTCAACACCCAAACTGGCACAAAAGCTGGCGTTCAACTCCAAGAAGGACCTCTCCACGTGTAGACTTCAATCTCAGCCCAAGCACACACCAAGTAGGCCCCGGAAGTGGATTTATGCATCAATTACTTACTCCTGTAAACCCTAGTGACTAGTTTATTATAAATAGAACTTTTTATCATGGTATTCAGAGTCTTGGTTACTCCGGTTCCCCTCTGGGGCCAAGACCAATGAACTCCATTATCACTTATGTATTTTCAATGGTAGAGTTTCTACACTCCATAGATTAAGGTGTGGAGTTCTGCTGTTCCTCAAAGATTAATGCAAAGTACTACTGTTTTCTATTCAATTCATCTTGTTTCGCTTCTAAGATATTCATTCGCACTTCAACCTGAATGTGATGAACGTGACAATCATCATCATTCCCTATGAACGCGTGCCTGACAACCACTTCCGTTCTACATTAGATTGAACGAATATCTCTTAGATTACTAATACAGGGGACCGAGTCCGAGATATTGGGATCTTCGTGGTGCAAGCTAGAATGATGGCGGCATTCAAGAGAATCCAGAAAGTCTAAACCTTGTCTGTGGTATTCCGAGTAGGATTCAATGATTGAATGACTGTGACGAGCTTCAAACTCGCGA
>NC_029791.2:95487361-95501587 GCF_000816755.2 Arachis ipaensis | reverse complement strand
GAGTAAGACTGATTGGATGAAGACAGCAGGAAAGCAGAGGTTCAGAGGAACGAAAGCATCTCTATGCGCTTATCTGAAATTCTCACCAATGATTTACATAAGTATTTCTATCCCTCTTTTATTATTTAATTTCGAAAACCCCATTACCATTTGATATCCGCCTGACTGAGATTTACAAGGTGACCATAGCTTGCTTCATACCAACAATCTCCGTGGGATTCGACCCTTACTCACGTAAGGTATTACTTGGACGACCCAGTGCACTTGCTGGTTAGTTGTGCGAAGTTGTGAACCATGGTATTGGCATCATGTTTTTGGCGCCATTACCAGGGAAAGAAAGAGCGATGAATTTTACATAATCAAAGTGTAATCACAATTTCTGCACACCACGGTCCCACTTTTCCAGCCCAACCCGCCTTTTTTGGCGGGTTATGCAGCCCGGCCCAGCGGGTTTAGGCCCGTTTGCCACCCCTACTTGCCGATCTATTTGTGCGAATTCTGCGGAGCTAGTTTCGTGCACCAAGTTTTTGGCGCTGTTGTCGGGGATCGTTCGGATTTGACAAACAACCGGATTATCTTGTTGCTTAGATTAGGTACTTTGTACTATTTTGTTTGAGTCTTTTGTTTTCTTTTCAAAATTTTTCCAAAACTTTTTCTTTTCTTTATTGATCTTTATCTTTTGTTTGAGTCTTTTGTTCTTGTTCTTGTTAAAGTTTCAAACTTTCTTGCTTTCTTTTCAATTTTTTTTTTCAAAAATAGTGTCTTTTGTTTGAGTCTAGTGTCAATTCTTAAGTTTGGTGTCCCTTGTGTGTTTATCTTTTCTTTAAAATTTTCGAATTGTTCTTATTTTTTTTTCTTATTTTGATCTAAAAAGTTTTAAGTTTGGTGTCTTTTGGTGTTTGTTTTCTTAATTTTCGAAAATTAGTGTCTTTTGATATAAAAATTTTAAGTTTGGTATCTTTTAGTCATTTTTCTCTTTCTTCATTAATTCAAAAAAATAAAAAATTATCTTTTCTATCTTCAATTCAAAATATTTTTAAAAATTTCAAATTTTAATTTCAAAATCATTATCTTATCTTATCTTAATTTCAAATTTCAAATTTCAAATTTCAAATTTCAAATTTCAAATCTTATCTTTTTAAAGTCTTTTCAAATCTTTTCTTTTAAGTTGATTCTTTCTTATCTTATCTTTCTTTTAAAAATTTAAAATTCAAAAATTTTTCAAATCTTTATCTTATCTTTTGATGAAATTTCAAATTATTATCTTATCTTATCTTAAATTTTAAATTTCAAAATCAAATCTTTTCAAAAATAAAATCTTTTTCAATTCTCTACCTTATCTTGCTTCAAATTCAAAATTCAAAATTTAAAATTCAATTTTCAAAATCTTTATCTTATCTTGTTTCAAATTCATTTTTCAAAATTCAAATTTTAAAATTCAAATTTCAAAATTAAATCTTTTTCAAATCTTATCTTATTTTCAAATCTATCTTAATTAGTTACTTGTTTTCTCTTTATTCTTTTTCAAAACTTCCTAACTAATTCCTCTCTCTTCTATTTTCGAAAACTTCTCACCTCTTTCTCTCTCTTCTTTTTCGAAAATCATCCATTTAATTTTGAAATCTTTTTAATTAATTATCTTTTAATCTAGTTTTTTTTTTGAATTTAATTAATAAATAAAATAAAAATAAAAATATTTTAATTCTTGTTTCCCTTTTTACTTCTTAACATCCAATCTCTCCTACCTTTCTTCACCATGAATCTAAATGGGAATGAACAGTTCAGAAGAACTTTGGGGACCTACATGGCCTCCACTCATGACTTCTATGGGAGAAGTATCAGTATACCTCCCATTGGAGCAAGTAATTTTGAGCTAAATCCCCAGCTCATTATTCTGGTGCAGCAAAACTGCAAGTACTTTGGACTTCGACAAGAAGAACCTACTGAGTTTCTGGCAAATTTTTTATAAATTACTAACACAGTACATACTAAGGGAGTAGATCAGGATGTTTATAGACTGCTACTCTTTCGCTTTGCTGTAAGAGATCAAGCAAAGAGGTGGTTAAATAACCAACCCAAATCTAGCTTGAAAACATGGAAATAGCTAGTAGACAAGTTTCTAAATCAATACTTTCTCCCAAGAAAACTGACCCAGTTAAGGCTGGACATCCAAGGCTTCAAGCAAGAGAATATTGAATCTCTTCATGATGCTTGGGGGAGGTATATAAGAATTCTATGGAAATATCCCACTGAAATATTTTTAGAATGGGTGCAATTAGACATCTTTTATTATGGCCTTACAGACATGGCTAAGATGTCTCTAGACCACTCTGCTAGTGGTTCTATACATATGAGGAAAACAATTGAAGAAGCTCACGAACTTATTGAGACAGTTGCTATGAATCAGCATTTGTACTCGGTTGATGAGACTTCCATAAAAGGAGAGGTAATGAGTTGGTCCCTTATAATTATCAATATTTAGTTTGTTGACAAGGATGGTGATCTCAATTTCCCATGTCTTAGCCAAGAGTTCTTTCCTTCATTTTATTAGCTCTTGTGTTTACTCTCTTGCTTTTATTTTTTTCCCCTTTTATCAATCAAACCCCCTTGTCCCTTCATAGCTAATAATCATTCACTTCATTGCAATTCCTTGTGAGACGACCCGGAGTTTGAATACTTCGGTTAATTCTTATTGGGGTTTGTACTTGTGACAACCAATATTTTTGTATGTGAGGATTCTTTGTTGGTTTGGAACTATACTTGCAACGAGATTTCATTTATGAAATTTCATATCAACTAAAGATTTCGCATCAAAATGGTGCCGTTGCCGGGGAGTTGCAATGGTACTATATTATTTGCTATTGTATATATTATGAATAGCTTGATTTTTGGTTTGTTTGTTAGCTTTTATTTTTATTTTCTCTTATCACCATGGATTCTCATCACTTTGGCTATGAGTTTGGTTCAAACTATGTTGTAGGAGATGGAAGCTTTGATGATAGCATGCATCAAGGATTTGGAGATCAAAGTTTGACAAGAGTGCTTGGGGATATGACTACTCTCCTCACGGAGATGCGCAAAGACCAAAAGGCATTTCATTCCATCCAAGCCATTCAAGCGCCACCCTGACATAACTACTCTTCAGATTCTTATGGGTATACTCCTAATCCTAATTCATACCAATCTAATGTATGTGATGACCCCTATTGTGATTGTCAACCACAACCACCACATACATATGAACCCCCTCCTCAACATAGCCTTCAACGACCATACTCACAAGCCTCATACCACCATCTACCTCCATATAACCCTAACTTATACCCACCATACCAACCATCATATGAACCATCTCTAGGACCACCATCATTCCAACACCAATTCTCCCACGAACCACATATTTCTCATACACCACCTCAAGACTCTCACCAACATGAACCACCTTCCAACAACATCTTTTCCTCAAATGATGAACCTTCTTTTCCACCACCGCCCTCCGATGAAGCTTCTATGCTAGAACTAAGAGATCTTGAATCTCATATCCTAAGGCAACAAGAATGGACGGAAAAGGAGTTTAAGGAGATAGAAGCCAAGATGGCTATCATGGTAGAAGCCAAGAGTCACATAACCTCCCACCTAAGCTCATGCATCCCAAGTACTCCCATTGTTGAATGTAGAGAAACAACCAAGGAGCTTAGTGAGGGAGTAGATTTGAAGCTCCAAGGTGAAGAAGAGGAGTTAGAGCAAGAAGTGCAACAAAAGGAGGAGGTAGAGAACATTGAACAAAAGAAAGTAGTGGTTGAGTACTTAGGATATGTTGAGTACATAGAGGAATCTCAAGTTGAAGAGCCTTCTTCCATGTAGTTTGGAAGGGAAGTTAAGGAAGAGAGTGATATTAAGGAATTGGATAGAGAGTTGAGGGATATTGATCAAGAAGTGGATTCCATCATTAGTGATTTTTTGTCCACAGTGATCAATCCCCTTGATGATCTTGTTGAGCCTTCTTCCATTGGATTAGAAAGCAATGTTGAGGAGGATGTGCAACCTCCAAGGCATATTGTGAGTGAAGAATTGGAAGAAGTGTTCCAAGCAACAAGCCCTCCTATATATGATGATTCTGTATCAACATATGATCCTTTTGAGCTTGATAAGTCCTTCCCCGTTATGCTTGGAATTGATGTTGAGATAGACATCACTAAACCTCCTATTTACGATTTGAGTGATGGGGAAGAGGTAGAACAAGTTGGTGAGCAAGGAATTGAAATTGAAGAAGCTTGCAAAGAGGTGGAAGTTGCAAAGGACGACCACAAGGGAATGGACCTTGCATTGGCCAAGTGTGGGGAGGTCCCTCTCCCTAAACCACCATCATCCAACACAACATTCAAGTGGGTGAAATTCCTCCCCCTAAGCTTCACTTTCTCACTTGAATATGGGTTGCTTGAAAATGATGGTCAACTTAGAGCCCTTTGTGGAGTTAAGAGTAGGGGAGAGTTGTGTAATGGTTGGAGACATTCCTCTAAGTTCATTATGGTTGGAAGCTCAAAATTGAGGAGCATGGATTGGTGTAATGCTCAATTGGATGGGTCTAGGAGAGTGCTTTGGTACTCACATGAGAATTTGGATCACTTGCCACCCAAATAGAATTGTCTTGATCAACTAGAAGATGGGTGTGAGAATAAGATATGGGATCCCGGATCACAACATGAAGACCAATTTTGGGAGCTCATACCTTGGGAAGAACTTCCCCCAAGCTTGGTAAAGATGGTTGGAAATTATGACAATCAATTGAAGAGCAAGCATTCTTGGAGGTTCAAGGATAAACACAAGCATAAACTGCCTTGACAAGGAGCCTCCTAATGTCCAACTTAAGGACTTAAACTAAAAGTTCTCAGTGGGAGACACCCCACCATGGTATACTCTTTCCATTATCTTGTAGATATAATGAATGAATGAATTGAGTTCCATTGTAGATAGCTTCTTTACTCTTTAGTATATTTTGTCTTGTTTACTAGGTTGTTTATACATTGTATGGTATGCCTTAAATAAGGATAGTTCTTTGAGTTTGAGTTTTTGCTTGGATGACGTGTGCGCGTGCTGTGCGCGCACGCGTCGATATGTTGAATGCAACCCCAATACATGGGTTTGATGCTGCCTGAATATATGTAATCCATGCTTATATCATGCTTGTTGCATTCTTAGATTCATATGTGATTTTTGCTGCCAATTGCCATCTGGGAACGTCTAATTTACTGCCAGAATGCTGTCCAAATTTCTAGAAAATTGTTTTGTTCCTAAATTGCAACCTAAGGATTGAACTTGACACTTTTTAAAATTGAGTTTTACATGACTTCAACAAGTTCACTTCATAGGTTGCCTGGGTTAGCATTTCTGTGCTTATTTATGTTTTCCGTGATATGCATTGACATAGTTAGTTCAAGGAATTGTTTGACGGATCTCTGAGTCACCCAATCCCTTGCCTGACTTATCTATGTGAACCTTCATGTGCTTTCAATGCCAAGATTAAGTCAAATGCCTTTTGACTCAACTAAATTTACCATTTGACTTTAACTTGCAAATTCTTGAACATGGTTCATGTACTTGCAATATTTGGTGCATTCACTAAGGTAACCCCTTTTTAATTTAAAATGGATTTCAACCTACTTTCGGTTACATCTAGTGCGTACTTTGCTCTTTCAACACCAATTATTACAAACTTCGTGACTATGACATTGTTGATGACTTGTTTCATTTATACGCTTTTGTGCAAAATTTCATATTCATCATCAATGACCGCATCTCCTTCATGAATGTGAGTGTGCTTATCTTCCATACTTTGTGCATTCCTTTTAATTGAGCCAACAACCGTCATACCACTAACCTTTGAACCGGTTTTCTAACTTCTAACTTGATTAACCACCTAACTTCTCTTTTTGTTTTCAAATTAACCCATTAACCAATCTTTTGGGTATGACGTTGTTTAGGCTTAATAAACAAGGCATTGTGCAAATATGGCTTGAATTCTTGGTTTGTGACCTTGTTTGATTTCTGAATTTTGTTTCTTACATTCAAAGAATCCTTATCTGTTAACTCACTTCATGATTGCTTATCGATCCTCTTGTCTTCCGAATATGTCATTCTTTGCTTTGTTTTTCTTTACGTGCCTTAATTATTTATATCCTGTATATCTCTTTTTCAGGATGGCCGACAACACATGGTCGCGACTACATGTGATAAGTTCATCAATGGAAATATAGCAAGTGCATGTTATGGCAAGTAGATGCAAGATGTTTATTGGCATGCTGGCAAAGGCATGAGTAGCATAGATCAAGCATTAAATGCCCAATTTGATTATCAAGTGTTTCAAACTAACAATCTATTTGTATTGACAATTATATTCAATGAATAATATATAAAAAGGGGTTTTGTGAAAAACAGGCATTAGAGTAGAAGAATAGAATAATTTAAAAATGCACAATGCCATACGGGCTTTTTCACAAACACTTAGCATGCATGGTAAATATGTTATTGGAAGTATTAAATTTGAACATGTAAGCAACCCAAAAATAATTATTGATAATTGTTAAATAACTTTTTAATAATCCACAAGCAATTAGGGAAAAAAATAATCACCTAAGTAAATTTCTAACACCAATCAAAATAATGTAAAAAGAAAAAAGAAATAAAAAGGAAACATAGAGTATGAAAGTAAAAAGAAAAAGAAGAAGAAAACATGAATAAAAATAATAATGAAAAAGTAAAGAGGAAAGAAGAAAAAGAAAAGAACCTTGATGATGATGATAAAGAAGGAGGGAGAAGGTAAAAAGTAAGAAGGAATAAAGAAGAAAGAAGGAAGAATAAAGAAATAAGAAGGGAGAAGGAAAAATTAAGATTGGGAAAGAAAAGATAAGAATTGTGGCGCAAGTATAGTTAAACTGTGCGTCGCAGGCGACGTGTGTGCGTAGAGCATGCATTCACGTGGTTTGCGATATTTTCAAGTGACGCGTACGCGTGACCTGATTTGGGCTATTGGTGCGAGAGCAGCCTCGCGTACGCACAACTCTCTGTTTCATACACACTATTGCCAAAAATTCAACCGACGCGTGCGCGTGGGTGACGCGCACGCGTGGATGGCCTGGAGGGGGAAATGACGCGTTCGTGTCAGGGACATGCACACGTGATAGGTCTTGTGCTTCCATCATAATTCCAGCCCCACACCATCACAACTTTCTGGCCATACACCTCTTTACGTCAATTTTGCAGGGTCACGCGTGCGCGTGGGTGACGCGCACGCGTGGAAGGCTGATTTCGCAAGTGACGCAGACGTGTCAGGGATGCGTTCGCGTGGGCGTGTTTGTGCCTAAGGCACGCCTCTAGCCATGCTCTCGCGTGACTCTCTACTTCTTTCTTCTTTTTCATGAATGCTCATATGACGCGTACGCGTCAGCGACGCTCGCGTGTCGCGTGCATATTTTTTAATTATGTAGAATGCAGAATTCAAAATGCAGATGCTGATGCGGACATTATGAATGAACACTAATAAAAATAGGATAAAATAAAACTAAGAACAAAAAGGAAAGAATATACGATGGTGGGTTGTCTCCCACCTAGCACTTTTAGTTAAAGTCCTTAAGTTGGACATTTGGTGAGTCCTTTGTTATGGTGGCTTGTGCTTGAACTCATCCAGAAATCTCCACCAATATTTGCAATTCCAATAGCCTCTGGGATCCCATACTAGTTGCATAAAGTCTTCAAGCAAGTTAAAGCAAGCGACAAGGCCCCAAGAGTGTTGATTGCTAGAATGAATTCTGGGGTCCCAAACCTTGCCTTTGCACCCGTCTTCTTGTTGATCATCATGATTCCATCCGGGTGGTAAGCAATCTGAATTCTCACTAAGGCATCCAAACAGCTTCCTAGACCCATACAATTTAGTATTCTTCCAACCATGATAATTCAGCCGTGAACTTCCTACCACAATGAATCTAGGATTGTGTCGCCAACCACTAACCATCTCCCTCTTACTCTTATAGCCACAAAGAGCTCTAAGTTGCCCATTCGTCTCAAGAAAAGCATATTCAAGTGGGCTAATTAAGCTTAGAGATGAGAGATTTACCTACTTGAATGAAGGAATGGATGGTGATGGCTTTGGGGGAGAGGTCTCCAACAACTTTGGTAAGGTGAATTCCAGCTCCATTCCCTTGAGCTCTTCCCTGACAACTTCCACCTCTTTTCAAGCTTCTTCAGTTTCAACCTCTTCCTCTTGGTAGCTTTCTTCCAATCCAATATCTTCTTCATTACTCACCAAAGGCATGGGAGGTTATGCTTCTTCTTCTTTAATCTCCATCTCTTGATCAACCTCTTCAAAGTCTTTAGCCATGATATGCCTTGGAGGTTGTACACTGATAAACCACTATTTTATGGTTTATCTTGTGTTTAATTGAATGGTTTCATCAAGTCTTCACCCACTTATTCATACTAATTACATGATTTTATAATTCCTTCCTAGTATTATTTTATGATTGAAAACTTGCTTCCTAAAGATCTTTAATTAGTATATTTTAATTCTCCTTTATACCATTCGATACCGTGACCCGTGTGTTAAGTGTTTCAGGCTTCATAGGGCAGGAATGGCTGAGAAAATGGAGAGAAAGCTTGCAAAACTGGAAGGAACACAAGAAACTAAGGAGATGACCAGCGAACACTGACGCGAGTGCATGGCTCACGCGAACGCGTGGAACGGAGAAAATCACAGCGACGCGAGTGCGTGCCTGACGTGAACACGTGGATTGGAGTCTGCACGAATGACGCAAACGCGTAGACGACGTATACGCGTGACAAGGAAAATCGCCGAATGACACGAACGCATGGACGACGCGTACGCGTGACCTGCGCGATCTGCAGAATTAACAGAAAATGCTAGGGGCAATTTCGGGCCGCGTTTTAACCCAGTTTTCGCCCTAAAAACACAGAATAAGGCCAGGGAACATGCAGAGACTCAACACACACAACACAGATGCATAGACAGAGATACACAGTCATTCACATTAGTATTATTTAGTTTTAGATCTGAATCTAAAGAGAGAATTACTTTTCCTCTAATTTCTCTTTACATTCCTAGTTATTGCTTTTACTTTTGGAAAGTAAAGAATCATTACCTCCGTTGAAGATATTATTCTAGTTTGTATACTTTGTCCCTTACTCTTCCATATCCTTATTTATTTTATTTAGAGTTCTAATTGGATTATTTTTATGAATTATTAGTGAAGAGGATTACTTTATTTTTAATTAATTTTCAGTCTCTATTTTATTTTAATTAATTTATTATGTCTTCTTATATTTTTCTAAGTATTATATTCACGTCAATGGAGTAGATTTCCAAACTTGGCATGGGGGTTGATTAAGAAGAGACACTTGAGTTGGAAGGCTTAAGTGTTGGTTAAGTTGGAAGTTGTTGGCTAGTTCTGTATTTACTAACGCTAGACCTTCCCAAGGGAGAGGACTAGGATTTGCGAATAAGGATTAGCTCAATCACTTGACTTTTTTTTATTTATTAAGGGTTAACTAAGTGAAAATAACAACCCTTTTAATACTACACTTAAGAGATCCCAACAAGGAAAGAACTTTCAATTAATCATTTTCCCAGTCAAGGCCTTTTTATATTAATAATAATTCTTAGTTTTATTGCTTTCATTTATAATTATTGCTCATTATCCAAACTTAAACTCTTTCAAAAATTCCTGATTAATGTGTTAGCATCCTTTCCTGCAACTCGTTGGGAGACGACCTGGGACTCATACTTCCAGTATTTTTATTTCTAAATTTTGTGACAACTTTTCTAAATTGACGAGGCGGATCTTAGCTAGTTAAGAATTATACTCTCAACGTATTCTCTATATTAATTTCTTAATTAGACGACTTCTGCCTGCACGTCATACACCTTCTTCAACATCAAATTCAAATGTCTTGGAAGGAGGTTCTGCATCTCCCAAGTCTTCAACCACTTTTTCCTCTTCAATAATTACTGCTTTGTCTAGTTGTTTTAGTATAAAATCGTACTCATCCTTGATGATTTCCCTTCCATGACAACACCTTTCAACTATTCCTTCATCTTCAAGTACAAAATCTAGCTCCTCCTTGTTGACTTCCACCTCTTGACAACTTCCTTCAAGGGCCTCTCCTACCTCTACCTTTAGGGCCTCCTCTAGCTTCTTATGAAGTATGAATTCGCGAAGACGATCCCTTCTCTCTTGTTCCATGTCAATAGCATGACTGGGATCATCTTGCTCTTGGATTGATGGATGTGGGTGCTCTTGGAGCCCTAGATTTTACATTGTAGCCATATCAAGTACATCATCCAATTCTGGCTGCAAATTTTGAGTTGAAGACTGCATTAATCAACTTGATGCCCAAGTTTCATGGCTTACCTGCTCAGGAGCCTATCAAGCACCTAAGGGATTTTCAGACAGCCTGTTCTACAGTTAGGCGTAATGGTGCAGATGAAACTTCTATTCTGTTCACCGCCTTCCCGTTTTCTCTTGTGGGAAATGATAAACCCATATGTTATGATATATTTTGTGCTCAAATTAAGTGATTTATTCAATCCTTCACTCACTTATTCATGAAAATTGCATGGTTTTACTTTCCCTTCCTTATTATGTGATGTATGTAAAAGTAATTATTTTAATTACCCTTTAATTCCATTCGATGCCGTGATTCGTGTGTTGAGTAGTTTCAGATCTTCTAAGGCAGGAATGACTTAAAGGATGGAAAGGAAACATACAAAAATGGAAGGAAAGCACAAAACAGAGTTTTTGGAGAAACTGGCAGTGACGCGATCGCATGGACGACGCGGCCGCATGCCAGCACGAAATGGCAGTGACGGGACCACGTGATTGACACGATCGCACGCCTTAAGCGAAACGCATATGACGCGGACGCATGACTGAAGCGACCGCGTGACCCACGTGGACGCGTGACAGAGGCCACGCACCAGAAATTACAGAAAATGCTCCTAGCGATTTCTGAAGCCCTTTTTGGCCCAAATCCAAGTCTAGAAGGCACATATCAGAGGTTATGAAGTGGGGGAATACATCCATTCAAAGAGAGAGTCTCCAATTAGTTACTATTCATGATTTAGATGTAGTTTTGAGGGAGAGGTTCTCTCCTCTCTCTTTTAGGATTTAGAATTAGGATTTCTTTTGCTTTCAGGATTATCTCTTTTTATCAGGTTCAATATTCCTTTTTAATTACTTATTTTCTCAATTTAATTTATGAATTCTTCTATGTTACAGATTATTCTTTGAATTAATGTTATTTGAGATATTTCAGTTTATGATTGCTTTCTTTTATTTATGTTACTGTTGCTTCCAATCTGAAGACATTTTTATTCAAGTAGATTTACTTTTTTCCTTTTGGTCTTGGTTAAGAAATCAGTAACTCAGGAGTTATCAAACTCAACATGATTGATAATTGTTATCTTTGCTAATTGAATTGAACTTCAATAATTCCAACCTTTTCTTAGGGATTAACTAGGATTTGAAGATCAAACTAATTAGTCACTTGACCTTTCTTTGCTTTAAGTAAAGGCTAACTAAGTGGAATTAAGATTCAATCTTCATCATCATTGATAAGGATAACTAGGATAGGACTTCCAATTTCTCATACCTTGCCAAAAGTTTATTTTACAGTTATTTATTTATTTTACTTTCCATTTAAATTACTTGTTCCTCATCTTCAAAACCCCAATTTATAATCTTCATAACCAATAATAAGAATATACTTCCCTACAGTTCCTTGAGAAGACGACCCGAGGTTTAAATACTTCGGTTATCAATTTTTAAGGGGTTTGTTACTTGTGACAACCAAAACATTTGTAAGAAAGGTTGATTGCTTGGTTTAGTAACTCTACTTGCAACGAGAGTTTACTATAACTTCTAAACCATCAATCTTCAGTTCTTCAAAATGGCACCATTGCCGGGAGCTGCAATCGTGTGCCTTATTATTGGTTATTGTAAATATTTCTCTTTTACTTGTTTATTTGTTCTTATTTTCTTCTTTTAATTTTTATTAGCTACTATGAATTATCACCCCCTCGCTTTGAGTTTGGTTTTAATATTGTTGAAAGGAGTAAAAGTTATAACAGGAACATGCATCAAGGTCAGAGCAATCAAAGATGGATGGAGCCAAGAGGATCTGATCAACCCTTTAGGCAACAACACCCTCCAAGATATCATGGACAAAGACCATTCTACAATGCATACCAAGCCAATAGACATGGTGGACAACCTTGTAGTTACCAACAAGCCCCACCCTGTGCTTATAGGCCATCCTCTCAATGTAACCTCGAACCACCACACTCACAAGCTTCTTTTCACCATTCACCACCATATGATCCTCATTTACCCCAATTCCAATCCAATTACTCCCAAACACCACCACTTGCCCATGTACCACGTCCAAATCCATCACCCCGAGAATCAGAGGTTTGCCTCAAGGAAACAGTAGATCAACTTCAAACAACCCTTCATCAACTGGAGCAAGCAGTAAGTCAATTATCTTCTAGACGTTCGAACATTCAAGGACCTCCCACAGCCCCATGTGGACAATCTAATGAAGAGCGTAGTATGAAAGAGATACTAGAAACTCCAGTGGACAGAACAGGGCATGACTTTGTACTGGAACAAGTAGAGGAAGCTGTCATTGTAAAAGAAGAAGAGTTGGTTGAAGACTTAGGAGAAGCTGAATGTAACAACCCTGATTTTCGAGTATGCGAGATCTTTTCTAAAGGCACGGATTTCTCCGGAAGATCAGTAAAGAGAACACCTCTTCTATATCAACAAGTATCTCAATACTCATTGTCATTATATTATCTTTAAGATAGAACCTTTTCCGAGTCAAGCTCGATAACGCGGTCGCGAAGAACCTTGTTTTTGAACCGTATCGGTTGGCAGTTTTGATTCTGATTTTCGTAAATAGTCTCAGTTTGATGAACCGGACTCGACTCATGAGAGAAGAGAGATAATAGTATAATATTATCATTATATTATTATTATAAGATGCTTGAATGATATTATAAGGTTACCTGGTCTGTTTTAGTTAAAAATAGGAAATCGGTTTAACCGGGTTCACAGTTTACTGGTGCAGCTTAGCACCAGCACTCACTGATGACTTTAGCAATGCTAAGGCCTCATCATACATGTTCTATTCTCATAATAAATATGTTACTAGTGTCATTTATGCTAGTAGCTCAGAAAATAATTTTTAGAGATGTTTTTACGAGTGTTCCGATACACCTAGTTTTAGTAGTTGTACACCAGAGATATTTTAATATTATTTTAATCCACCTCCAAGCCAACCAATCACAACTCACCTTACACCCCCAAGACACTCCAAGGCTGGTCATTTACTCCCTTTGGCCGAAATTGAAAGGAGAGAAATGAGAGAAAACTTTATGAACACTTAATCTTCAAAGCTTGATTTCTTCTGAACCAAAACTCAAATCAAAACTCCGATTTCACCAAAATGATCCTCTCCTCTTCCTCTACATAACCATGTGACTTATCAAGGCTGGAAATAAGGTGAGATGGCTGTTCCTTTCCCCTTTTAATTCGGTTTTTAAGAAAAACCATGCAAAACATGTGTTTTCTTGATGTTCTTCCTTAGGAATCATGCTTAACTTGACTTGAGGGCCAAGAAACATGAATTTCTAGCAAGTATAAGGTGAGATATCCCTTCCTAACATACTGAGTGAGATTTGGTTAGTTGAAGGTTTTTGGATTTAAAGTTGTTCTTGATGTGATTTAGGAGGAAAAAAGTGCTAAAGGACCACCTGAAAGTCTAACTGAATTAGGAGCAGCAAAACTAGATAGGGTGTCACAAAATTAATCTTAATTATTTGTGTTTGAGTTGGGTGAATGTTGTATAAATTGGCTGTGCTAAAAATTGGTTGCTTATATGATTGATTCTTGGTGAAAATTTGGTGAAATTTTGATGAAATTTGATGAAATTCAAGCTTTAAAGTTCATTTCTTGGGCAGCTGGAAAAAAGAAACCCTAAGCTTAAATTGAGGTTCAATTTGTGTTGAAATCATGTAGAAAAGATGGGGTTTTAGTGGCTGCTAATTTATTATGAATTATAGTAAAAATCGGTTGCTGAAAAGACTGAAAAACGGGTAAAAACAGAGAAAGAATCTGAAGAATTTATGAAGAACATGAAGAACACTTTGAGTGT
>NC_029791.2:95477738-95482042 GCF_000816755.2 Arachis ipaensis | reverse complement strand
TGTTTGAGGGGTTATTTTGTAATTTCTGAAAGTTAGGGTGGTTAAAGTAGAAATATTAAAAGTTACGGGTGGTAAAAAGTGAATTTTTAAAGGTTAAAAGTTAAAAAGGGGTAATTTTCGGAAAAATTAATGATAAAATAATAAAAAAATAATAAAAAATAAAATAATAATATTTAATTAAAAATAATATTTTAATAAAAATAATAAAATAATGCGGAAATGGCAGTTTTCTGTAAAAGCTTTAGAAAGACAACTTTAAGTGCAGAATCTCATAATTACCTTCATAAAATACTTAGGGAGTGGTAATAACATGATAGTGAGGCAAAGATAAAGAAAAGATAAAAAGATAAAGAAAAGATAAAAATCGAAGAAAAAGTCTGTAAAGTTTTAATGACAGAAAAATAGACAGAGATTAGTGAACGAACTAGGGCAACGTAGTTAGTCCTTGAGTTGCGACTAGGGTTAGATATTATATGAAAAGTTAAACTGTTTCAGTATAGACTTAATGAACCTATACTTGGGACAGGCTAACTATTCATACCGAAATTTACATAAGCTTTAAATACATACGTTAAGCAGAGAAATCAGAGCAGAGTAAAGAAAACACAGAGAACAGAGTAACCAGAGGAAAGTAAAGAGATACAAAGAAAAGAGTAATTAGAGTAGAGTAAAGAGATACAGAGAAAAGAGTAACCAGAGCAGAGTAAAGAGATACCGAGAATAGAGTAACTAGAGTAGAGTAAAGTGATCAAGAGAAAAGAGTAATCAGATCAGAGTAGAAAGACAAAGAGAAAAAAGTAATCTGATAAAGAGAAATGGTTTGAGTTAAGATGTTGTAAAAGTAAAAGCTGTAAAGTTTGTACAGTATGAATGAAGAGTGAAAGAAAGAGGTACTGCATAAGAATGTGAAAGTGATGATGAATAATGAGAATGTTAATGAATGATGATAATGAGAATGATTATGTAAGAATCTGCTGCAGAGAGGCAGTCAGATAGATGGTGGTACGACTACTGAGAACGCTTTCCTGGGATACCTTGCTATAATGCTTTGCTGTAAGACAGAGGTTGCTTACAGAGGTATCGAGATCAGTGTGCTCCTGTAAGACAGAGGTTGCTTACAGTGAGTGTGTTGTTGCTCCTATAAGACAGAGGTTGCTTACAGTGAGTGTGTTGTTGCTCCTGTAAGACAGAGGTTGCTTACAGTGAGTGTGTTGTTGCTCCTGTAAGACAGAGGTTGCTTACTGTGAGTCTGTTGTGCTCCTGTAAGACAGAGGTTGCTTACAGTGAGTGTGTTGGGCGTATATCGGCTAATAAGTGCCGCCCTGCAAAACAAAGGTTGCTTGCAGTGGATATTGCCAACAGGAAAGCCTTATCCAGACAGAGGTTGCTGGGTAACGTCGGGAGCGGGTATGTAACCGACAGATGAGCTCATTACCTGCACTAGGGCTAGACATGCATCATTCTTGTCTGCACATCATTCTCTGTTACATTCCTTTCTGAGTGTGGTCTATTTCTTTATGTTTGTCTGCTTGCATGCTATTTCTGTGTTTTATTTTCTTGTATTCTTTTGTTTGTGTTCTGCTTTCTGTTGTCTCTACTTTCTCTTTCTATCTTTATTTTCTATTTACTGCTTCGCTATATTATGTTATTTGCCTGCTAATCGACCCCAAATTAATGAACTTAACTAATAACCCCGACCCTACTAAGAACTCCCCATTTCTTACCCCTTCTCTCTCCCTTCCCCCTTCAGATGGAAGCTTGGGTACACTTCCGTAGTTCGCTGATGACCGTTCACAAAGAGGATTCCGCTCTAGGTAGTCTTCTGAGTCTAGAGTGAACTTCGTTTCTGTTTATATGTATATACTGTGAGACCAGCCAACGTCTGCACCCCGTTCGTATGCGCACTTTAGCCTAAATCCTGTGTACGAGACTCGTGTTGTGTGGCTACTTGATGAGGTACCAGAGAGACGTTATATGGCAATGTCTGATCGTGCAAAGGAGTAGTAGATGATGTTCCACCTTCTAATGACGTTCCACCTAACTTGAGTTCGGAAGACTTAGAACGTACTTTCCCTCGCCTTAGTAGTTTAGAGGGACTAGGTGAGTATAGAGTCTAGGCTAGCCTGGGTGCCAACTTAGGGACTTCTTGAACAGGTCAGGGCCTGGGATATATATATATATATATATTATTTAGCTATATCTAGGGGTGTTCTAACTAAAGATTTTTACTCTAATAAAGGCTGAATCACCGAATGCTGTCAACTACTTGTGTTGTATTTATGTGTGGTTGTCTATAACTGTTTTACCTGTTATTATTTGTGAATTGATTATAAATGATTCTGGTTATTAATCCAAACGTTTTCAGGAAAAAAAAGTACCTCGCTAACTAACTACGTTTTTAACAACGAATCAGGCTCATATAATAAATAATAGATAATAATTAGGATGACAAATTGGTAGCACTCAGTTTTTGGTATATCCTAGGCGTACTAAAAATTGGGTCGTTACACTGAACTTCCATGGGAATCCAGAATTGTGGAAAATTCTGTCAAGGATGTTACAATTGATGCTAAGGAGGATAGTGCACAACTCCCAAAGCAAGTCTTTTATGAAGAACTAGACGGAATAATCCAAGAAGCAAGTTTCCTTGATGATGATAATCTCAAGTCAAGTTCTCCTAGAAGTGAACTTGCATCCGCAAGTAAATTCTCTGAGATCAAAGAATCTTCCCCAAGTGAATACGAAGATGATGCAGAGGTAGATTTCTTTCAACCTCCCATTTATGACTTAAGTGACGAGGAAGACATAGAAGGCTTTGATCAGGACGTGGATGCATTTGAAGAAGTCTGCAAGGAAGTGAAGAAATTCACCAAAAAGCACAAGGGAGTAGAACTTACAGAACCACTGGAAACACCTATCCTAAGGCTATTACCACCCAATACAAGCTTCAAGTGGGTACAATCCTTAACCTTTAGCTTTATTTTTCCACTTGAATATGGGTTGCTTGAAACAGATGGCCAGCTTAGAGTTCTCTGCGGCTTTAAGAGTAAGAGGAAAATGGCTCGTACTCGGAGCTGGTGCACAAGGTTCAACAAGGTTCCACGCTTCAACTCGAAGTGCACGGACTGGCATCATGATCAATCGAATGGATCTCGAAAAACGTTTGGTCACCATGGTGAGAATCTACTTTCTAAACCACACGGATGGAAAAATATAGATCAAGACGGAGGCGGATTTAAAAGCAAGGTTTGGGATCCTGGAATCTATTTTGACATTCGCCACCCCGGGAACCTGAGAATCTGTTTGAAGCTGCTTAGAAGCTTTACATGCCTAGTTTGGGACCCCGGAGGCCATTGGCATTCCAAACATTGGTGGAGATTTCTGGATGAATTTAAACATAAGCTGCCATAACAGGAAGCTCATCCAATGTCCAACTTAAGGACTTTAACTAAAAGTGCTAGGTGGGAGACAATCCACCATGGTATGGTTGTTTCTTTTTCAGTTCTATTTTGTGTTATTTATTTTTGTATTTCCTTTTCAATTGAACCTGAATATTATTCACTCGCATTGCATACTGCATAATTGCATACCTGCATAAAAAAAAAAGAAAGAAAGGGCGTGCGACGCGACCGCATCAATCATATGATCGCGTCAGTTGCAAAAAATACTTCCCACGCGTCCGCGTCACTCATGCGGCCGCGTGATCTGGAAATCGGCGTAAGGATCCAACGCCCAGAAAGTTGGGCTGGAATCATGCGGCTGTTGCGCGTTTCGCACAAAACGACCCATGCGGTCGCGTCCCTGACGCGATCGTGTCACTTGCACAACACCCATCCCACGCGAAAGCTTGAGCGACGCGATCGCGTCGCGAGGATTGCACAACACCCCAAAGGAGACAGAGAGTTGCGTTGAAACGACGCGGGAATTGTGCGTTTAGCACAATTTCCAGCGACGCGGTCGCATCCCTCACGCGATCGCGTCATTCATCCTTTTACCCATTCCATGCGATCGCACCACCCACGCGATCGCGTTAACCCCCATTCCACCCCAGCCACGCGACCGTGTGCCCCACGCGACCGCGTGCCCCACGCGATCGCGTGGATTCAAATTCGATAACACCTAGCCACACGAAACCCTACCCATTCGCGCCCCCCTAACCCCCTTCTCCTTCCTCTATTCTCTACAACTAACCACCACCAACTTCCAGCCACCACCACCGACCACCGCCCCACCGTCGACCACCCAGACCCCACCGTAACGCCACCCCCTTCTTCCTTCCCTCTCTTTCTTCTTCTTCTTTGCTC
>NC_029791.2:95467847-95477589 GCF_000816755.2 Arachis ipaensis | reverse complement strand
TCCCCCAGCCATCTCTCTGCCCCACTTTCATTCATACGCCTACCAGGTTCCGCCGAACGCCACCCTTCTTTCAATTCATAGTTAATCCCATATTTTTCTGTTTATGTTCATAATTAGGCTAGTTAGATATGCATGTTGTAGTGGATTCTAGGTGGTTAGGTAGCCTAGGATGTGGTTAGTGGATTTAGGCCTAATTAATTGTGCTGTTCATGCTACTTGCTTTATAATTTTTGCAATTCTGCTGTTGCTGTGATGTTAGTATTGTTCATATGCTGTTCTTACTGTTCATGCTGCTATTGCAAATGTTCTTTCTTGTTCATACCTAATTGCAGTTTATTTTATTTTATATGAACTATTCTGTTGCTGTTTATTTTCTGGGAACATCCAATTTTAGCCAGAATGCTGCCCAATTTTATGTAAACTGTTTTGTTTCCATTCATGTCTTGGTTTTGGCACTTTGAACTCTGCTTTACTCTACTTTTACCAAACTAATTCATGCATACCAGGGCTAGCTATCTTATTCTTTTTGATTTCCTGGTTCATAATCTGCATTTTTGATGTTTAGATTCCAAATTTTGCTATTTCTATATCTATCTGAATCATCATCAACCCGATTTCCTTGTTTGGATATGAGTTAACTGTAGCCTCTAATTATGAATGCTTGTTACTTAGAAAATGATCATCATGCCACTTACTCTGACTTTCTTTTTACTAACTCACTAATTTCAACTTCCTTACCTCTTTTTCATTCCTAACCTACTTACCTTTCAAAACATCTCTTCTGTTTTTTCTTTTCTTTCACTATTCTCTTTAACCTTCTAACCAAGGCATGATGATAATTTTTCCTAATTAACATGAATTCTATGGATCTTACATTTTGGATTGTAAATTTTTCTTCTCAGTTTTCTAATTCCTACACAATCCTTAATGCACATTTACTTAACTCATTTTCATCATTCTACTGCTCCTTTGCCATTATGTGCTTCTTTTGTTATTTACCTACTTGTTTTCCTGTTTTTATTATATCCTTGATTTCTATTTTTCAGGATGTCTGACACCCAAAGAAAAGAAAAAGGAAAGGCAACAACTGGCAAACAAAAATGAGGAGAATCCTCTATGTCCATCCTGGACATCATGCATGATGACTCCTGGCGGGAGAAACACTTTATCCCGCAGGAGAAGGCTGACCAGCTACTCCCTGCTACTGATCCCATCAAGTTGGCAAACAAATACTGCGAGTTAAAGTATCCGGTGTTTGCAACCTCCAGGAACCTGTACCTGGAGCGGACTCTGAAAATTCCGAAAGAACTCCAGCAATACACCTCTGATCAGATCAAACAAAGAGGCTAGTTCTTCCTGGAGAGAAACCTGACTGAGGTCAATGCATCTTGGGTAAGAGAGTTTTACTGTAATTACTTCAAAACTTCCCTAGATGCAGTGAACCTAAGAGGGAAGCAGATACTGGTCACTGAAGAGGCCATTGAGGATATTCTGAACCTTCTGCCTAAATCTGATCAGCCATATGGTTATCAAAAGGCTGAGGAGGACATGCGCTTCATGAAATTTGACTGGGATGCTGTCAAGGAAAGGATAGCCCTAGACCCAACTGTTCCATGGGTCATGGGTCAGAACACCACCATGCCTAAGGGAATCAAGCGAATTTACTTAAATGATGAGGCTCGGCTATGGCATCAGATCCTGAGCAACTTTGTTATGCTGAGTACCCATGAGACGGAGCTACCTGCCGCTATGATCACCCTCCTATGGTGTGTGATGAAGGGTAAGGACCTGTACCTGCCACGCTTCATCCGGTACTACATGGCCAGGGTCTACGTCCGAGGCACTCTCACCTTTCCATATCTGATTACACAGCTAGGCCGTCGGGCTTGATGGTGTTTTTGTGGAAAAATGAATTTCTAAAACACCTAAAACTCACCGGCAAGTATACCGGGTCGCATCAAGTAGTAAAACTCACGTGAGTGAGGTCGATCCCACGAGGATTGATGGATCAAGCAACTTTAGTGGGTGATTAGTTTAGTCAAGCTAACATTGATGTGAATTGGGTGAAATTGTAGCCAACAGAAAATAAATGACAATGAATTTAAAGTTGCAGAGTGTAAATTGGTGAGTAACTTAAAGAGCAAGAAATGTAAATTGCAAGAATCTTAAATTGCAAGAAAAGTAAAATTGAATTAAATGTAAAGGGGAGTGGGTGCTGGAAATTAAAAGAAAGCAGTAGATCAAGTAACTGAAAAGTTAAATTGCAAGAAGAATAAAAGGAATTAGGATTTGGGATGCACAATTAAACAAGGAAATATGCAGAGCAATAAATCCGAGGAAGTAGTAAAATGCAATAGATCTCAACAGAGAAGGAAAATTGCTTAAAGAAGCAAAACAGAAATATAACTCAATTGCAAAATCTAAATGAGAGGTTGAAGATCTCAGGGGTTGGAAGAGACTAGAAAACAAGTCTAGATCTCAAATCCTTCCTTGATCCAACAAGAACAATTGCAAATTGAAAATGGAAAAGTAAATTGCAGAAGAAAAGAGAGCTGGAAGCAGTGGACCGAATTGAAATTTAAATTCTAGAATTATGCAGAAAGCAAACAAAAGATCTCAAGGTAACCAACAGAGAAATTAAAATGAAAATTCCAGATCTCAGGACCCAAGAGACTAGATAACCAAGTCTAGGTCTCAACGCCTTCCTAGATCCAAATTCAGAATTCAATTGCAAGAAAAGTAAAGATCAAGCAGTAGAAGAAAGGAATTCAAATATTGATTTCTCAAAAAGTGCAGTAAATAAAACAGAGAGATCTCAGGGTGAGATTGAAACAGAATTCCTTCAATTCTCCAACACTCAAAATTCAAACAAAGAGTAAATATAATTGAAAATAAGAAAACTAAGAGGAAGAGAATTCAATTCTCCTTCCCCAAGACTCAAAATCTCAAATTAACTCCTCACCAAAAGCTCTCCCAAAATCACTTAGTAAAAACTAAAAATGGAAAAGCTCTCCAAAAACTTAAATTCTAAGCTATTTATACACTCTCTTCAAATGATCTTCAAGCCTTGAATTGGGCCTTTGCTCTTGATGGAATTGGGCTGACAAAAGCCTCTGTTGATTGCTCTTGGAGTTGGAGAGAAACCCATTTGTGAACCGAGCCATGAACCAGAAAAGCTTGAGTAAAAGTTTGAGGTCAAAATTTTACTCAAACTTTTTATATCAGCTAGCCTTCCTTGCTGTCATCCACGTTTGAGCCAAAGTTTGAGGTCAAACTTTGAGCCAAACGTGGATCCCTCTTGTATGCCTCTTGGGGTTCTACTTTGTCCTCTTGTCAACGTTGCCAATTTCATGCCAACTATGGACTATTATATATGGTTGGAAAGCTCTGAATGTCAGCTTTCTAACCCAAGTAGAATCACCTCAATTGGACATCTACAACTCAAGTTATGCTCTTTTGAAGAGGACAAGATCGCTGGCTTTGGTGTGCAGCGTTTGAGGCGACGTTTGCCTCAAACGTGGTCGAAAACGCCAGATTTTGGAGGCTCAAACACATTGTTCACGCCAGATTTTTGGAGGCTCAAACATATTATTATACATTGTTGGAAAGCCCTGAATGTCTACTTTTCAATGCCGTTGGAAGCGCATCATTTGGAGCTCCACAGCTCGAGTTATACTCCGTCGAAGGTGCAGAGGTCAGTTGGCCTCACTGCAGGTTGCCACCATGTTCGTTTATGCATATTTCGGGGAAGTTTTCTCCCTCAATTTTAGTGTCCACCATGCAGTACCATATATACTTGGAAAGCTCTCGATTCCTACTTTCCATTGCTTTTTGAATCACCTCATTTGGAGCTTTTCCAAACTCTTTTCACCTATCATCAATCAATCAAAACAATCAAAGCTATGCCCCAAATCATAAGATTGTGTTTCTTTCATAATATATGACAATTATAGCACAAAATCTCATGAAAATGCATTAATTTATCTATGGTTGATTGAATCATGGAAACATGAAGTTCTACCCAATTGGCTTACTTATGGTTCAAGAAAGTGCATAAAACCTATTGAAAACAAAGGAAAAAGCATAGAAAAACATGACATGATGACATGTCATCACAACACCAAACTTAAACCTTGCTTGTCCCCAAGCAAGAAAAGAATCATGCAATAAAGATTGACAATCCAAGGTAAGAAGAATAGCAACTCAATGTTCATGGTAAGCTAGTTTTCTAAGCATGCTACAATCACAAAAGAAATGTAAATGATTGATGCTTCTATGTAGCTCATTTTATGAAATCTTTTCCTTATATTTCTTCCTTGAAACAAGCTTTTTGCTTTTCTCATTAGCTTCTCCTTTTGGGTGCTTTGCCCCATGAGTTAATAACAAAGCTACGATTCTAAATGCTTTGTTTTCAAGTATTACCACTTGATACATAAGCACCACAAGCATTTGAATTAGAGGACTTCATTAAGCTCATTTGTTTCTTTTCTTTACTCTCTAATCATTGATGCTCAGAACCTTGAGCTTTGAGGGAGTGCTTTTGCACTTGAGCCTAGCCTTGACTTCTAAGTGTTTTGTTTTCAAGCATTTGGCTTGATACATAAACACCACAAGTACTTAACAATATAATTGTCATTGGTACTCAGAGCCTTCAGCTTTCTCATTCTTTCCCTTTTTTTTTTCTTGCTTTATTTTGCATTTGCTTCTTCAAGGTTTTCATGATTTTAAAAGATTTCACAAAACGTGCTAGATGAAAACTTCAATTAAATAAAATCTAATGCAATTAAGCAACAATCAAACATACTAGCTTTCCAATACTTTTATGCACATGCTAAATTCTTCTTTAATCCCTTGTTTGTTTATGATCATGATACTTTACTGCTTTAAGCTTTACAAAACTCAAGTTGGTAATCATAATGCATGGCAACATGTTACAATTTAGAAATCAAACTATGCCTTTTCATACAAACATGCATACAGAGAAGATAAAGACAATCATGTAGTTTATAGTGCTTGAAACAAATGAGAGGAAAATGAACTTTACAACCTTGTAGTTCATCTTCTCTATTGTTGTTATTTTCCTCCCATTCTCCTCCTTCCCTTGCCAAACTTAGAATGCTTGCTCATCTTCAAGCAACAATTAGAACAATGGCTATGGGGCTAAGATGGATCATGAGTGTCTTATACAATGAAATGTTAGTAACACATGTGTTTTAAGCAAGAAAAATGACAGATAACAATCAAGGCACAAGAGACAGAGACATTGTGATTGCAAACTTAAGAAGGTGAGCATAATACTTTGCATAAAGAATAAGTGGCACACCAAACTTAGTGTGACACTTTTACTTGGAATTGATGCAAGTATCTTGTAAGGATTAGAAGCAAATTTTTGTTGCATAGCAACACCAAACTTAGAATGCAACCATATGTCAATTTATTGAAATTTAAACAAAGCAAAGAAAGAAAACAAAGCAGAGAAAAAATGGTTACCTACGGTTGGGTTACCTCCCAACAAGTGCTCTTTTAGTGTCATTAGCTTGACATGTTGTTCTTCACTTTCTTCCTCTTCTTCCAGTTTGTTAAGAGGAATGACTTCAAGAGAGGAGAAGATTCAGCTATTGCCCCCTGTCTTGGTTTCCTCTCAGCAAGCTTTCTTTTGTACATGGCTTGATTGAGCTTGGTTGCTATTGGTCCAGGGGTTGGATTGCTTGTGGTTGACCTCCTCTTGAATGTTGTCCTTGGTAGCTTGGTCACAATCCTCTTCTTGGTGCTTTTGTTAATTGCCTTCACTTCCTTGAATCCAAGTCTTGGTGGTTGTGTGATTGTTGGAGTCTTCTTTTCATCAAGAGTCTCTTGTATTGGTGGTTCCATGAGCCCTTCCTTCATGTGATTTTTTGCTTCACTTGAGTGTGAATTCTCTGGAACGACTTCCTTACTTCCATGCTCCTCCACTCCTTTCTTTGCACCCAACATTTGACTTAATAGTTCTTTTATGGAGGAGGTTTGTTGTTCTTCCCAAGATTTCTTCATCTCTTCTTCATATTTTTCGATCACAGATTCAAGGGAAGTTTGTGAGGGTTGTGAATGTTCCTTTGTTACCTCAAGTGCAGTTTCATTTTCAACCACCTCATTCTTTATTGAAAGTTCACTTGATGCAGTAGCCTCCTCATCTTGCTCTTCCACTTTATCCTTCACATCCATCAATTGGTCTTCATCCTTACTGTTTGATGGTTTTAAGTTCCCCCTTGTTTGTTCTAAGGGCCCATTCATCTTCGTGAAGACGATTTCTTTCCAGGATGGGGATTTTGTGTATCTTTCCATGAGTTTTCTGTGTATTTCAATGGCTTGAAGGTAATCCTCATCTGTTGGATCAAGAGATGAAGGTTAAGAATAATTTTGGTGACATGAATGTATTATGGTGAAGTTGTGTTGAGGGGTGTGGAATGAGTTGTGTGATTGATGGGATGACTTCTTTGGATTTTGGAGGAAACTTTGTGTTGAGGCATAATCAAGTGATGAAGATCTTTCAAATGAGAAATTAGGATGTGAAGGTGGATGCTCTTTCATTCCTTGGTGATACTCCCAGCCACCATTAGAATAATAACTTGAATCATTTTGTGGTGGTGGGAAGTATCCCATATGATTCTCTTGCTTATCTTGTGTTTCTGAAGCAAATCTCCATGGATTGGAGTACTCAGAATTTGTATTTTCTTGGTGATATTCCCAGCCATCATTAGAGATTGGTGATGGTGGGTAATATCCCATAAAATTTGTTTGATCATAAGATGAGTTGAACTCCATTTGAATTTTGTAAAACACAACACCAAGGAAAATTGAAATTCATATCTCAGAGATGAATTTCTTAGTGAGGCAATAACTCAAACACCTTGGTTTCAACTTAGAACAGAGAACAAAAATAAAAAAATGCTTGATCTAGACTTCTCACCCACTTAATCATTGTTGATCTAAATCAATCCCCGTCAACGGCGCCAAATACTTGATGGTGTTTTTGTGGAAAAACGAATTTCCAAAACACCTAAAACTCACCGGCAAGTATACCGGGTCGCATCAAGCAGTAAAACTCACGTGAGTGAGGTCGATCCCACGAGGATTGATGGATCAAGCAACTTTAGTGGGTGATTAGTTTAGTCAAGCTAACATTGATGTGAATTGGGTGAAATTGTAGCCAACAGAAAATAAATGACAATGAATTTAAAGTTGCAGAGTGTAAATTGGTGAGTAACTTAAAGAGCAAGAAATGTAAATTGCAAGAATCTTAAATTGCAAGAAAAGTAAAATTGCATTAAATGTAAAGGGGAGTGAGTGCTGAAAATTAAAAGAAAGCAGTAGATCAAGTAACTGAAAAGTTAAATTGCAAGAAGAATAAAAGGAATTAGGATTTGGGATGCACAATTAAACAAGGAAATATGCAGAGCAATAAATCCGAGGAAGTAGTAAAATGCAATAGATCTCAACAGAGAAGGAAAATTGCTTAAAGAAGCAAAACATAAATATAACTCAATTGCAAAATCTAAATGAGAGGTTGAAGATCTCAGGGGTTGGAAGAGACTAGAAAATAAGTCTAGATCTCAAATTGGGCCTTTGCTCTTGATGGAATTGGGCTGACAAAAGCCTCTGTTGATTGCTCTTGGAGTTGGAGAGAAACCCATTTGTGAATCGGGCCATGAACCAGAAAAGCTTGAGTAAAAGTTTGAGGTCAAAATTTTACTCAAACTTTTTATATCAGCTAGCCTTCCTTGCTGTCATCCACGTTTGAGCCAAAGTTTGAGGTCAAACTTTGAGCCAAACGTGGATCCCTCTTGTATGCCTCTTGGGGTGCTACTTTGTCCTCTTGTCAACGTTGCCAATTTCATGCCAACTATGGACTATTATATATGGTTGGAAAGCTCTGAATGTCAGCTTTCTAACCCAATTGGAATCACCTCAATTGGACATCTACAACTCAAGTTATGCTCTTTTGAAGAGGACAAGATCGCTGGCTTTGGTGTGCAGCGTTTGAGGCGACGTTTGCCTCAAACGTGGTCGAAAACGTCAGATTTTGGAGGCTCAAACACATTGTCCACCCCATATTATTATACATTGTTGGAAAGCCCTGAATGTCTACTTTCCAATGCCGTTTGAAGCGCATCATTTGGAGCTCCACAGCTCGAGTTATACTCCGTCGAAGGTGCAGAGGTCAGTTGGCCTCACTGCAGGTTGCCACCATGTTCGTTTATGCACATTTCGGGGCAGTTTTCTCCCTCAATTTTAGTGTCCACCATGCAGTACCATATATGCTTGGAAAGCTCTCGATTCTTAATTTCCATTACTTTTTGAATCACCTCATTTGGAGCTCTGTAGATCAAGTTATTCATGTTGGAAGTATACCCCTTCAGGCTATTGGTGTGTGGCGCCAACGTTTGCCAAAAAGCTTGAGGCAAACGTTGGCGCAAGCTTTTGCTCCATCCAGGGTGTTTTCAACTCTTCCAAAAGTTTGAGCTAAAGCTTGAGGCAAGCTTTGGCTCAAGCTTTTTGTTCCCTCTTGCTCCTAGCCATTCCTTCTTTCTTCAACCTTCTTCAAAACTCTTTTCACCTATCATCAATCAATCAAAACAATCAAATCTATGCTCCAAATCATGAGATTATGTTTCTTTCATAATATATGACAATTATAGCACAAAATCTCATGAAAATGCATTAATTTATCTATGGTTGATTGAATCACGGAAACATGAAGTTCTACCCAATTGGCTTACTTATGGTTCAAGAAAGTGCATAAAACCTATTGAAAACAAAGGAAAAAGCATAGAAAAACATGACATGATGACATGTCATCATGGCTGACGTGCCTTGGGAGGATGCTGATGAGAAGCCACCTGCTACAGAATACAAGAAGATTATCCCTCACAGCAGGAACTTTCTGGTTTTGGGCTACAGACCTCCATTTCTCATAGCTCCTGGTGAGACAGCCACACCGTCTGCTAGCCCCTCTTCCTCTACAGCTACCCCAGCTACCCCTGCTACCACCACTGCACCTCCACCTGCCTCAGAGCCAATTTATCACCTAGTACACCGCCTGTTTCAGCAGCTAGACCAGATGGAGCACCGCAACCGATGCCGATATGAGAGATCTGAGCGTCGCAGCAAGCGACGCTATGAGCACCTGAAGCTGATGATCCGTTCTGGCAGCGACATCCCCTCCAAGCCTGACACACCATCAGAGCCATCTGAGGAAGAGGCGGATGATCATGAGGCGGAGACCCATCCACAGAGAGAGGCTGCGCAGGCAGGCACGGAGCAGGCTACATCACAGCAGGAGGCCTGATGAGCGGATAATTTATACACTTTTTGGCACTGTTTTTAGTATGTTTTTAGTAGAATCTAGTTACTTTTAGGGATGTTTTCATTAGTTTTTATGTTAAATTCACATTTCTGGACTTTACTATGAGTTTGTGTGTTTTTTTGTGATTTCAGGTATTTTCTGGCTGAAATTGAGGGACTTGAGCAAAAATCAGATTCAGAGGTTGAAGAAGGATTGCTGATTCTGTTGGATTCTGACCTCCCTGCACTCAAAGTAGATTTTCTGGAGCTAAAGAACTCAAAATGGCGCGCTTCTAATTGCGTTGGAAAGTAGACATTCAGGGATTTCCAGCAATATATAATAGTCCATACTTTGGCTGAGTTTAGACGACGTAAAAGGGCGTTGAACGCCAATTCTACGCTGCTGTCTGGAGTTAAACGC
>NC_029791.2:95464329-95467771 GCF_000816755.2 Arachis ipaensis | reverse complement strand
ATTCAACTTATTCCGCTTCTAAGATATTCATTCACACTTCAACCTGAATGTGATGAATGTGACAATCATCATCATTCCCTATGAACACGTGCCTGACAACCACTTCCGTTCTACCTTCGATTGAATGAGTATCTCTTAGATCTCTTAATCAGAATCTTCGTGGTGTAAGCTAGATTGATGGCGGCATTCATGAGAGTCCGAAAAGTCTAAACCTTGTCTGTGGTATTCCGAGTAGGACTCTAGGATTGAATGACTGTGACGAACTTCAAACTCGCGAGTGATGGGCGTAGTGACAGACGCAAAAGGAGGGTGAATCCTATTCCAGTATGATCGAGAACTTCAGATGATTAGCCGTGCTGTGACAGAGCATTTGGACTATTTTCACAAGAGGATAGGATGCAACCATTGGCAAGGGTGATGCCTCCAGACGATTAGCCATGCAGTGACAGCGCATCGGACCATTTTCCAGAGAGGATTAAAAGTAGCCATTGACAACGGTGATGTCCTTACATAAAGCCAGCCATGGAAAGGAGTAAGATTGACTGGATGAAGACAGCAGGAAAGCAGAGGTTCAAAGGAATGAATGCATCTCTATACGCTTATCTGAATTTCTAACCAATGAATTACATAAGTATTTCTATCTTTATTTTCTATTTATTAGTTATTTTCGAAAACTCCATGACTATTTTATATCCGCCTGACTGAGGTTTACAAGGTGACCATAGCTTGCTTCATACCAACAATCTCCGTGGGATCGACCCTTACTCACGTAAGGTTTATTACTTGGACGACCCAATGCACTTGCTGGTTAGTTGTATCGAAGTTGTGAATGAAAAATGAGTTATTAAGACGTGCGTACAGAGTTTCTGGCGCCGTTGCCTAAGATCACAATTTCGTGCACCAAGTTTTTGGCGCCGTTGTCGGGGATTGTTCGAGTTTGGACAACTGACGGTTCATCTTGTTGCTCAGATTAGGTAATTTTCTTTTTGTTTTTTTTTCAAAAATTTTTCAAAAATCTTTCAAAAATTTCTCCTTTGTTTTCGAAAAAATTTTAAAATAAAAATGTTTTCAAAAATATATTTTTCTTCAGAATTTTTAAGAATGAATTCTAGTGTTTCATGAAGCATGTTGAAGCCTGGCTGGATGTAGAGCCATGTCTAAATTCTTTTGGACTGAGGTTTTGGCTTAAAATGGAATGAGTTACTCTCATGTTACATACTAAAGCTTGGCTGGCTATTAAGCCATGCCTGACCCTTTGATTGGAGCTTTAGACTAAAGAACATAAGATTCCTGGAATTCATATTAAAAATTTTGGAATCATTATTTTTCTTTTTCAAAATGATTTTCGAAAAAATTAAAAGAAAATACAAAAAAAATCATAAAATCATAAAAATCAAAAAAATATTTCATGTTTCTTGTTTGAGTCTTGAGTCAAGTTGAAAGTTTGGTGTCAATTGCATTTTTTCTAAAAATTCCTTGCATTTTTCGAAAAATTCATGCATTCATAGTGTTCTTCATGATCTTCAAGTTGTTCTTGGTAAGTCTTCTTGTTTGATCTTGATGTTTTCATGTTTTGTGTCTTTTCTTGTTTTTCATATGCATTCTTGAAATCTTAATATCTAAGCATTAAAGATTTCTAAGTTTGGTGTCTTGCATGTTTTCTTTGCATTAAAAATTTTTCAAAAATATGTTCTTGATGTTCATCATGATCTTCAAAGTGTTTTTGGTGTTCATCTTGACATTCATAGCATTCTTGCATGCATTCATTGTTTTGATCCAAAATTTTCATGCATTGAGTCTTTTTCATGTTTTTCCCTTTCATCATTAAAAATTCAAAAATCAAAAAAATATCTTTCCCTTTTTCACTCATAAAATTCAAAAATTTGAGTTGACTTTTTCAAAAATTTTTAAAATCTAGTTGTTTCTTATGAGTCAAATCAAATTTTCAATTTAAAAATCTTATCTTTTTCAAAATCTTTTTCAAAAATCAAATCTTTTTCAATTTTCTTATTTATTTTCAAAAATTTTAAAAATATTTTTCAAAAATCTTTTTCGTATCTTTATCTCCTAATTTTCGAAAATAACATCATCAATTAATGTTTTGATTCAAAAATTTCAAGTTTGTTACTTGCTTGTTAAGAAAGATTCAAACTTTGAGTTCTAGAATCATATCTTATGATTTCTTGTGAATCAAGTCATTAATTGTGATTTTAAAAATCAAATCTTTTTCAAAACTAATTTTAATCATATCTTTTTCAAAAATTTGATTTTAAAATATCTTTTTTAACTTCTTATCTTCTTATCTTTTCAAAATTGATTTTCAAATTAGTTTCAACTAACTAACTAACTTTTTGTTTGTTTCTTATCTTTTTCAAAACTACCTAACTAACTCTCTCTCTCTCATTTTAGAAAATATCTTCCCTCTTTTTCAAAATTTCTTTTTAATTAATTAATTATTTTAATTTTTGATTTTAATTTTCGAAAAATTACTAACCTTTTTCAAAAACTATTTTCGAAAATCACTAACTCTTTTTCAAAAATTATTTTCGAAAATTCTCTCTCTCTCTCTCTTATCTCCTTCTATTTATTTATTCATCTACTAATACTTCATCTCACCCAAATTCGAACCCCCTCTTCCATCTGTGTTCGAATTTTTTCTTCTTCTTTTCTTCTACTCACACAGGGACCTCTATACTGTGGTAAAAAGGACCCCTATTATTATTATTTTTCTGTCCCTCTTTTTCATATGAGCAGGAGCAAAGACAAGAACATTTTTGTTGAAGAAGATCCAGAACCTGAAAGGAATCTGAAGAGGAAACTAAGAGAAGCTAAATTACAACTATCCAGCAAGCACCTGTCAGAAATTTTCGAACAAGAAGAGGAGATGGCAGCCGAAAATAATAATAATGCAAGGAGAATGCTTGGTGACTTTACTGCACCTAATTCCAATTTACATGGAAGAAGCATCTCCATTCCTGCCATTGGAGCAAACAATTTTGAGCTTCAACCTTAGTTAGTTTCTCTAATGCAGCAGAACTGCAAGTTTCATGGACTTCCATCTGAAGATCCTTTTCAGTTCTTAACTGAATTCTTGCAGATATGTGATACTGTTAAGACTAATGGAGTAGATCCTGAAGTCTACAGGCTCATGCTTTTCCCTTTTGCTGTAAGAGACAGAGCTAGAGTATGGTTGGACTCTCAACCTAAGGATAGCCTGAACTCTTGGGATAAGCTGGTCAAGGCTTTCTTATTCAAGTTCTTTCCTCCTCAAAAGCTGAGTAAGCTTAGAGTGGATGTTCAGACCTTCAGACAGAAAGAAGGTGAATCCCTCTATGAGGCTTGGGAGAGATACAAAGGACTGACCAAAAAGTGTCCTTCTGACATGCTTTCAGAATGGACCATCCTGGATATATTCTATGATGGTCTGTCTGAATTAGCTAAG
>NC_029791.2:95445854-95464282 GCF_000816755.2 Arachis ipaensis | reverse complement strand
CATACTGAACTAGGAGAATCAATAACACTATCTGAACTCTGAGTTCCTATAGATGCCAATCATTCTGAACTTCAATGGATAAAGTGAGATGCCAAAACTATTCAAGAGGCAAAAAGGTACAAGTCCCGCTCATTTAATTGGAGCTATGTTTCATTGATAGTTTGGAATTTATAGTATATTCTCTTCTTTTTATCCTATTTGATTTTCAGTTGCTTGGGGACATGATGAGCAGATAATTTATACGCTTTTTGGCACTGTTTTTAGTATATTTTTAGTAGAATCTAGTTACTTTTAGGGATGTTTTCATTAGTTTTTATGTTAAATTCACATTTCTGGACTTTACTATGAGTTTTTATGTTTTTCTGTGATTTCAGTTATTTTCTGGCTGAAATTAAGGGACTTGAGCAAAAATCAGATTCAGAGGTTGAAGAAGGACTGCTGATGCTGTTGGATTCTGACCTCCCTGCACTCAAAGTGGATTTTCTGGAGCTATAGAACTCAGAATGGCGCGCTTCCAATTTCGTTGGAAAGTATACATTCAGAGCTTTCCAGAAATGTATAATAGTCCATACTTTGGCCGAGTTTAGACGACGTAAAAGGGCGTTGAACGCCAGTTCTACGCTGCTGTCTGGAGTTAAACGCCAGAAACAAGTCACAAACCAGAGTTGAACGCCAGAAATACGTTGTGATGAACGTGACAATCATCATCATTCCCTATGAACGCGTGCCTGACAACCACTTCCGTTCTACCTTCGATTGAATGAGTATCTCTTAGATCTCTTAATTAGAATCTTCGTGGTGTAAGCTAGATTGATGGCGGCATTCATGAGAGTCCGGAAAGTCTAAACCTTGTCTGTGGTATTCCGAGTAGGAGTCTGGGATTGAATGACTGTGACGAACTTCAAACTCGCGAGTGCTGGGCGTAGTGACAGACGCAAAAGGAGGGTGAATCCTATTCCAGTATGATCGTGAACCTCAGATGATTAGCCGTGCTGTGACAGAGCATTTGGACCATTTTCACAAGTGGATAGGATGCAACCATTGGCAAGGGTGATGCCTCCAGACGATTAGCCATGCGGTGACAGCGCATCAGACCATTTTCCAGAGAGGATTAAAAGTAGCCATTGACAACGGTGATGTCCTTACATAAAGCCAGCCATGGAAAGGAGTAAGATTGATTGGATGAAGACAGCAGGAAAGCAGAGGTTCAGAGGAACGAATGCATCTCTATACGCTTATCTGAATTTCTAACCAATGAATTACATAAGTATTTCTATCTTTATTTTCTATTTATTAGTTATTTTCAAAAACTCCATGACTATTTTATATCCTCCTGAATGAGGTTTACAAGGTGACCATAGCTTGCTTCATACCAACAATCTCCGTGGGATCGACCCTTACTCACGTAAGGTTTATTACTTGGACGACCCAGTGCACTTGCTGGTTAGTTGTATCGAGGTTGTGAATGAAAAATGATTTATTAAGACGTGCGTACAGAGTTTTTGGTGCCGTTGCCTAAGATCACAATTTCGTGCACCAAGGCCCCGCCTCAGATTCAGGCTGCAGACCCAGAGATCCCTATTCAGTCAGTACCTCCTCTGCAGCAGGCAGATCCTCAGACCACCACCACCACAGAGACTCCGGCTACCCATCCTTCCAGTGATGACACCTCTTCACACCCTGCTTGAGTGAGCATCAGGGACGATGCTTCATTTTATGTATGGGGAGGTCGCCATCTCTGGCGTATTTTTTTGGTGAACCATTACAGACTCTTTTACTTTATTTTGCTACTTTTCTGTATTTTTCCTTTTATTTTTTATTTTCTCAGTACTTATACATTGCTATTTTCATGTATTTTTACTATATTTCTACATGTTGTACTTTAGTTCATATTTTAGCCATTTAGTTTAGTTGCAATTCTAACTTATTAGTTATAGAAAATATGGATTAATTAGTATAGTTTATCCTTTTTAGCATAAGATAACTTAGTTTAAATTAAAAATATAAAAAGGAAGTAAACTAGAGACTTTAACATAATAAAAACAATCCACACACCTTGTATATAGCATTACATGTTAGTTAGTTAACAACATTTCATCAAGGAGAAACACTAAAGCTTTAAAGCCACCTTAAGATTTACATTGAGAATAATGGGAACTCTTAATTTTTACTTGCATGACATATATAACTGATATATGATTTTTTGAGTTAGAGAACACACAGCCTGTGAGTTTTGAGCTTAATTGTATGGTTACATTCAAACCATAATTTTTATTCCTGTGTGTTCTGCCCTTCTTTTTTATTCTGGTGTTCTTTACTTTGTTTTAATCTATATGTCTGATTATAGAATATAGATACATACCAAGAAAGTGATTGAGGCCATTGTTTGATTCTAGCTCACTTATCACAAATTAACCTACCTTTTACATCACCCTTGTTAGCCCCTTGAGCCTTTAAATCCCCTCTTATTCTATAAACCACAATATTAGCCTTAAGCAGAAAAACAAAATAAAAATCCCAAGTTGAATCCTTGGTTAGCTTAAGATAGAAAGTGTGTATTGTTTAAATGTGGGAAACCTATTGGGAACATGGATGATAAAAACAAAGGGTAGAAAGTTAAAAAGAATAAAATAATTCAAAATAAAAATTTTGGGAAGCATGCTCATGTGAAATCAAAATAATTGAATTACCATGTGGATTAAAAAAAATTTTATTTTTCAGTATTTGAATAAAGGGGATACAAAAGAATTCCCTAAATGCAAAATAAAGCAATGCACATGGGACAAAATTAAAACTAATGCATGAGCATGTAACATCAAAAGTGGGAAAATTTGGGTGAATAGGTAAAGAAATTCTTGCTTTACAAAGTATGTATGTTAGGTGAAATCTTAGACTAATCAAGGATTCACTTGTTAGCTCACTTAACCTTATACATATACCCTTACCTTTACCTTGGCCCCATTACAACCTTAATTAAAGACCTCATGATTTTTGTATGCCTATATTCTATAATTGTTGATTGGTTAGAAGAAGAACAAAGTTATGGAAAGTAAGGATAAAAAGAAGAATAGAGTGATTAACCCAATAAACACTGAGTGACTAGAGAGTAAACACAAAATCCAGTGAGGGTTCAATAGCTCATCAACATATATCTCTGCTTAAATTGTTAATTGTCTTGCAAGTTTGTAAAATATTTTTCTTTCCCATCTCAATTGTAAAAGTGCTTTATCATTATCTAAGGTTTGGCTATGCATATATGATTCCTTGAGAATGTGAATTTATTTAGCTACATGTAAGTTTTATATAGAAGTGAATAAAAAAAATTAGAATTACATGATTCATTTAGGTAGTTGCATTTAGAGTAGATTGCATTGCATGAGATTCTACCACTTCAACCTTACCTTACTCTTTATCTTGGATTTAGCATGAGGACATGCTATTGTTTAAGTGTGGAGAGGTTGATAAACCCATATTTTATGATATATTTTGTGCTCAAATTAAGTGATTTATTCAATCCTTCACTCACTTATTCATGAAAATTGCATGGTTTTACTTTCCCTTCCTTATTATGTGATGTATGTAAAAATAATTATTTTAATTACCCTTTATTTCCATTCGATGCCGTGATTCATGTGTTGAGTATTTTCAGATCTTTTAAGGCAGGAATGACTTAAAGGATGGAAAGGAAACATACAAAAATGGAAGGAAAGCACAAAACGGAGTTTTTGGAGAAACTGGCAGTGACGCGACCGCGTGATTGATGCGATCGCGCGCCTTAAGCGAAACGCATATGATGCGGACGCATGACTGAAGCGACTGCGTGATAAGGAAAGCTCCAGATGACGCGACCGCGTGACCCACGTGGACGCGTGACAGAGTCCACGCACCAGAAATTACAGAAAATGCTCCTAGCGATTTCTAAAGCCCTTTTTGGCCCAAATCTAAGTCCAGAAGGCACAGATCAGAGGTTATGAAGTGGGGGAATGCATCCATTCAAAGAGAGAGTCTCCAATTAGTTACTATTCATGATTTAGATGTAGTTTTGAGGGAGAGGTTCTCTCCTCTCTCTTTTAGGATTTAGAATTAGGATTTCTTTTGCTTTCAGGATTATCTCTTTTTATCAGGTTCAATATTCCTTTTTAATTACTTATTTTCTCAATTTAATTTATGAATTCTTCTATGTTACAGATTATTCTTTGAATTAATGTTATTTGAGGTATTTCAGTTTATGATTGCTTTTTTTTATTTATGTTACTGTTGCTTCCAATCTTAAGACATTTTTATTCAAGTAGATTTACTTTTTCCCTTTTGGTCTTGGTTAAGAAATCAGTAACTCAGGAGTTATCAAAATCAACATGATTGATAATTGTTATCTTTGCTAATTGAATTGAACTTCAATAATCCCAACCTTTCCTTAGGGATTAACTAGGATTTGAAGATCAAACTAATTAGTCACTTAACCTTTCTTTGCTTTAAGTAAAGGCTAACTAAGTGGAATTAAGATTCAATCTTCATCATCATTGATAAGGATAACTAGGATAGGACTTCCAATTTCTCATACCTTACCAAAAGTTTATTTTACAGTTATTTATTTATTTTACTTGCCCTTTAAATTACTTGTTCCTCATCTTCAAAACCCCAATTTACAATCTTCATAACCAATAATAAGAACATATTTCCCTGCAGTTCCTTGAGAAGACGACCCGAGGTTTAAATACTTCGGTTATCAATTTTTAAGGGGTTTGTTACTTGTGACAACCAAAACGTTTGTAAGAAAGGTTGATTGCTTGGTATAGTAACTATACTTGCAACGAGAGTTTACTATAACTTCTAAACCATCAATCTTCAGTTCTTTAGGAAAGGCGAGGGAGTGGTACTACTCCCAACCTGAAGCGGCTGTTACCAACTGGGATACACTCAGGAGAGAATTTTTGGAAAAATACTTTCCAGCTGAAGTCATAGATAGACTGAGAAAAGAGATATTCTGCATTGTTCAAGGAGAATCAGAGACTCTTTATGAGTACCGGGAGCATTTTAAGAACCTTCTAGATGCATGCCCTCATCACATGATCGACAGAATGGTGTTGATCAGCTACTTCACACAAGGCATGAAGCCTCAGGATAAAACTACACTGGATGGTGCTAGTAATGGTTCTATGAAAAAGTACAAAACCGCAAATGAAGCATGGCAACTGATCAGCGACTTAGCTGAGTCCACTAGGAATCACAGGCACAGGCACAACCACTCAAAAGTTGTGGCAGAGGTTTCCTCTAGCATTGAAACTACTGTTCTTCTTACGTAGAGTATATGTGACATGACCAACCTACTGAAGCAAATGCAGTTGAACCAACAACAACAAGCTCAGCCTCACCCACCACAACAGAGCCAACAGTTAGTCCCACAAAGAGTATGCGGAATATGTGATGATTATAGTCATTATACTGATGAATGTCCGCAGCTCCAACAAGAAGATAACACTGTGGCAGCTACTCATAACTTCTATGACCACCTGAATCAAGGATACAATCAACAAGGCGGCAATTACAACCAAGGAGGAAACTATAACCAAGGATGGCAGGACAACTCCAACCAAGGTTGGAGAGATAATTCCTACCATGGCTGGAGGGACAACTATAACAGAGGAGGTAGAGATAACAATGGAAATCAGAGGTGGAATAACAACAACAGACAGCAGAATCAGTGCCAGCCTTACAGAGCACCTCACCTAAGACAATCTCAAGGATCCCAGCATAACCAACAACAAGTTTCTCAGATCACTTATCCTAATTCGTCATCAAATGACGAGATGCTTCGTTCTCTTGCACAAGGACAACAAGATATGCAGACGCAGCTGAACTCTACTTTAAATGGTCTGAATGCCACTTTACAAGCTCTCGCTTCCAGGATAGATTCATTACCTAATTCTATTAACCAACCTTTAAGCTCCAGTGGAATTCCTTCTCAACCTCTACCTAATCCCAAGGGTGGCATCAATGCCATCACCTTGAGGTCCGGAACCACACTGCCAGAGAAGAACCATGAGGAGCCAAGCCCAATAGTACACGCCCCAGCTGAGGATGTGATAGAAGTAGAAGATTCTGAAATGGAAGATGTTGAAGAAGAAGATAAGGTACAAGACATAGTTGAAGAAGAAGCAGTTCAACCAAGGAATGGAGAATCAAAGGAAGCTGAGGCTGTACAGGACGCTATCCCTATCCCATTTCCACACCTTGCAAAGAAATCCAGAAAGCAGATGGAACTTGATCCCAAAATGGTAGAAATATTCAAAAAGGTTGAGGTAACTGTTCCCCTTTTTGATGTCATTCAGCAGGTACCTAAATACGCAAAGTTTCTAAAGGATTTATGCATTCATAAAGATAAAATTAATGAGTTAGAAACTATTCCTTTAGGTAGCTCTATATCTGCTTTAATGGGAGATATACCTGAAAAATGTAGTGATCCAGGTCCATGCATGGTTAACTGTACCATTGGAGGTGTAAAATTTTCTGATTGCATGTGTGACTTAGGAGCGTGTGTTAGTATAATGCCATTGTATATATATGACACTTTGAGGCTCCCTCCCTTAAAAAGGTCGGCAGCTCGTTTTGTGTTAACAGATAAAAGCATTATTACAGTGGTTGGAATTGCTGAAGATGTATTAGTGAGCCTTAAGGGGCTCACATTTTCCATTGACTTCTATATCCTGGAAATGTCCCCTAATGACTCAGGCAGACTATCATCAATCCTGCTTGGAAGACCATTCCTGAAGACTTCAAAGTTCAAGTTGGATGCATTCTCGGGAACTTACTCCTTTGAGATAGATGGCAGAACAGTGAGTTTCAGTTTAAATGAATCTTTGAAGCACCTTCCAGAAGATCATTCTATCTTCCAGTGCGACATCATTGATGAAACTGTAGCTGAAGTTCACAAAGAAGAAATAGAAGAGAAGCACATGGAGCAAGGTCCAAGTGTGGGGACACCCTCTGAACATAATGAAGACACTTTGCCATTATCACTAGCCCCGGATGATCCAGAGCCTAGCCAAGAGCAGAAATTAGAATTAAAACCCCTTCCTCCACACCTCAAGTATGCTTACCTTGAGGATAATCAGAAGTTCCCAATTATCATTGCAAGGGAACTCACTTCTCAACAAGAAGAGCAACTGCTCAGTGTGCTGAGAAAATATAAGAAAGCAATTGGATGGAGCTTGGCAGACATAGTAGGCATCAGCCCTCAAGTTTGTGAACACAGAATATTCTTAGAAGAGGAAGCAAAGCCTGTCTGTCAGCCTCAAAGAAGATTAAATCCAACCATCTTAGAAGTTATCAAGAAAGAAGTATCCAAACTACTTGAAGTAGATATCATTTACCCCATCTCAGTAGTGAATGGGTCAGTCCAGTACAAGTAGTTCCCAAGAAGTCTGGAGTCACAATAGTAAAGAATGAGCATGGAGAGCTCCTGGCAACTAGAGTGTAGAATTCATGGAGAGTTTGCATTGACTATAGGCATCTCAACTAAGCCACTCGCAAGGATCATTACCCCTTGCCATTTATTGATCAGATGCTTGATCGCCTGTCAGGTAAATCTCATTATTGTTTTTTAGATGGTTATACAGGCTACTTTCAAATTCATATAGCTCATGAAGATCAGGAGAAGACCACTTTTACATATCCCTTTGGAATGTATGCTTATAAAAGAATGCCTTTTGGCTTATGTAATGCACCTGCTACTTTCCAAAGATGCATGATGAGTATCTTTTCAGATCTTATTGAAAACTATATTGAAGTTTTTATGGATGATTTTAGCGTATATGGTGATTCGTTTAGCCTTTGCTTGGATAGTTTGTCTAGAGTATTAGACAGGTGTGTTAGTACAAACCTTGTATTGAATTTCAAAAAATGTCACTTTATGGTAAAACAAGGAATTGTACTAGGACATGTTGTGTCTAATACTGGTATTTCTGTAGATCCAGCAAGGGTAGATGTCATTTCTAGTTTACCTTACCCCTCCTCTGTGAGAGAAGTCCGTTCGTTCTTTGGCCACGCAGGTTTTTATAGGAGATTCATTAAGGACTTCAGAAAGGTAGCATTGCCTTTATCCAGATTACTGTAGAAAGATATTGAGTTCAAATTCAGTGAAGATTGCATGAAAGCGTTTAATAAGCTGAAGATCGCCCTGACTCAAGCTCCAATTGTGAGAGGACCAAACTGGAGCCAGCCATTTGAAATTATGTGTAATGCCTCAAACCATGCAGTAGAAGCGGCGCTGGCTCAGCGCGATGGTAAATACCCTTTTGTAATTGCTTATGCGTCTAAAACTTTAGACGCTGCTCAGTCTAATTACACTACTACTGAAAAAGAGCTTCTTGCTATTGTTTTTGCTCTAGATAAATTCCGAGCCTATTTACTTGGTACTAAGGTAGTAGTATACTCAGACCATGCAGCTCTAAAATATTTACTAGCTAAAAAAGTGTCTAAACCAAGGCTAATACATTAGATACTGTTGCTGCAAGAATTTGATTTAGAAATTAAGGATAGGAGTGGTAACCAGAATTTAGTGGCAGACCACTTGAGTCGCCTTGAGCACATTAAGGATGACTCCACTCCTATAAATAATACTTTCCCATTTGATAGTTTGCAAGCAGTATCTGAAGTAGTTCCTTGGTATGCACTTGTAGCTAATTATCTAGTTAGCCATACTTTCCCTCCCAATTTTACTAAGCATCAAAGGGACAAGCTGAAAAGCGAGTCTAAATATTTTATATGGGATGATCCTTATATGTGGAGGTGTGGTGCTGATCAGGTAATTAGAAGATGTGTACCACAATCAGAATTCCAGTCAATTTTAGAGGCATGCCACTCTTCTAAGAGTGGAGGACATTTTGGCCCTCAAAGAACAGCTAGAAAAATCTTAGACTGTGGATTCTGGTGGCCTACTCTTTTTAAAGATGCTGCTGAATTTTGTAAATCTTGTTCCCCATGCCAAAGGTTTGGTAATATATCCAAGAGGGATGAGATGCCTCAACAGATTATGCTTTTCTGTGAAATTTTTTATGTTTGGGGCATTGACTTCATGGGTCCATTTCCAAACTCTAATGGTTACCTTTATATATTGTTAGCTGTGGATTATGTTTCTAAATGGGTGGAAGCAATTCCTACCCATACTGATGATGCTAACACTATTGTTTATTTTGTTAGAAACCATATTATTTGTCGCTTTGGATCACCACGAGCGATCGTGAGTGATCAAGGCACTCACTTTTGTAACAGGAGACTGACAGAATTACTGAAAAAGCATGGGATTGTTCATAAAGTAGCAACAGCTTATCATCCCCAAACCAATGGACAAGCAGAAGTGTCTAACAGGGAAATTAAACGTATTCTGGAGAAGATAGTAAAACCTCATAGGATAGACTGGAGTGCCAGGCTACAAGATGCACTATGGGCATATAGAACAGTGTACAAGACACCCATTGGGATGAGCCCCTTCCGCTTGGTATACGAAAAGGCTTGCCACCTCCCAGTAGAGGTGGAACACAAGGCTTTCTGGGCTGTGAGGGAGTGCAATATGAATTTTGAAGAAGCTGGTGCTGAAAGGAAGCTACAACTAGCAGAATTGGAGAATCTTTACCTAGAAGCATATGACAATTCCAGGCAATACAAAGAGAAGATGAAGGCTGTCCATGACAAGCACATAAAATGGAGAGAATTTAGACCAGGAGAGTTAGTTCTTCTATATAACTTCAGGATGAGGCTTATGCCAGGTAAACTGAGATCAAGATGGGAAGGTCCCTACAGAGTAGAAAAGGCAGAGCCATACGGAGTTTTTCACCTGCGTCATCCTTCTAGCTCTAAATTCATCAAGGTCAATGGACATCGCTTGAAGCTTTACCATGGAGAAAAGATTAAGGATCACAAGGAATTAGAGGTTTTCCTCTTGGAAGACCCACCAACAGAAGTAGAATAAATCTGAAGAGCCTCCAACTTAAGGACGTAAAAGCAAAGTGCTAGGTGGGAGACAACCCACCATGGTATGATCGTTTAGTTCAGTCTTAGTTTTCACTTTATTCTATTTTTAGTTTTGTTAATGACTCTTCTCATAATCTCTGCATATAGCTGCATATAGCCTGCATTTGCATTTGCATACTGCATTTATAAAAAAAATGCACGTGACGCGTAAGCGTCACTGACGCGTCCGCGTCATAGGTGCATTCGGAAGAAAAGAGAATTAAACAGAAAGTCACGTGAAAGTGTGGCTGGAGGCATGCCTTAGGCACAAATATGCCCACGCGACTGCGTCGCTGACGCGCTCGCGTCAATTGCGAAATCAGCCCTCCCACGCGTCCGCGTCACCCACACAACCGTGTGGCCCCACAAAATCGACGTAAAGAGGTGTATGGCAGAGAGTTATGATGGAGCTGGGATGGAATGATGCTAGAAGCACAAGCTTTATCATGCGAACGTGTGCCCCACGCATCCGCGTCGTTTTCAAAATATGGCCATTCACGCGATCGCGTCACCCACGCAAATGCGTCATCCTAAATTTTGGCAAAATGCATTTAAAACAGAGAGTTGCACGAACGCACGGCTGCACTCGCGCCAATATCACAAATCAGGTCAGGCGATCGCGTGACCCATGCGTTTGCGTCACTTGGAAAATATCACACTCCACGCGATAACGTGACCCACGCGTCTGCGTCACATGCGGCTGACGTTAGGATTTTTGCCAGTAAAGAATTTTATAAAAACAGTCGTGTTGTAGATATAGTCTCTAAACCAACAGAAATCCCTTCGTACAAATGTTTTGGTTGTCACAAGTAACAAACCCCTTAAAAATTAATAACCGAAGTATTTAAACCTCGGGTCGTCTTCTCAAGGAACTGCAGCGAAGTATGTTCTTATTATTGGTTATGGAGGTTGTAAATTGGGGTTTTGAGAATGAGGAGCGAATGGTTTAATTAGCAATTAAAGTAAATGAAGAACAAGTAATTTAAATGGCAAGTAAAATAAATAGATGATTGTAAATAAGCTTTTGGCAAAGTATGAGAAATTAGAGGTCCTATCCTAGCTATCCTTATCAATGATGATGAAAACTGAATCTTAATTCCACTTTGTTAACCTTTACTAAGATAAAGGAAGGTCAAGGGATTAATTGGTTTGATCTTCGAATCCTGTTTATTTCCTAAGAAAAGATTGGGATTATTGAAGTTCAATTTAACTAACAAGATAACAATTATCAATCATGTTTGAGTTTGATAACTCCTAAGTTATTGATTTCTTAACCAAGACCAAAAGGAGAAAAGTAAATCTACTGGAATAAAAATGTCTTTAGATGGGAATAACAATAATGTAAATAAAAGAAAGCAATATTAAACTGAAATACCTCAAATAACATTAATTCAAAAGAATAATCTGTAACATAGAAGAATTCATAAATTAAATTGCAAAAGTAAATAAAAGGGAATATTGAACCTGATAAAGAGATAATCCTGAAAGCGAATAAAATCCTAATTCTAAATCCTAATCCTAAAGAGAGAAGAGAGAGGAGAGAACCTCTCTCAAAACTAAGTCTAAATCATGAAAACTAACTAAAGTTGAGACTCCCTTTGAATGGATGCATTCCCCCACTTCATAACCTCTGGTCTATGCCTTCTGGACTTGGATTTAGGCCAAAAAGGGCTTCAGAATTCGCTATGAGCATTTTCTGAAATTTCTGGTGCGTGGCCTCTGTCACGCGTCCGCGTGGGTCACGCGGTCACGTCATTCGAAGTTTTCCTTGTCACGTGGTCGCGTCAGTCATGCGACCGCGTCATATGTGTTCTGCTTAAGGCGCGCGGTCGCGTCAGTCATGCGGCCGCGTCAATGCCTTTTCTCGCTGGCATGCGGCCGCGTCGCCCATGCGATCGCGTGGCTGCCAGTTTCTTCAAAAACTCTGTTTTGTGCTTTCCTTCCATTTTGTATGTTTTCTTTCCGTCCTTTAAGTCATTCATGCCTTAGAAAATCTGAAACTACTCAACACACTAATCACGACATCGAATGGAAATAAAGGTAATTAAAATAATTAATTTTAAAGCATAGGAAACATGTTTTTCACATACATCACATAATAAGGAAGGGAAAGTAAAACCATGCAAATAATATGAATAAGTGGGTGAAGGATTGAATAAATCACTCAGATTAAGCACAAAATATATCATAAAATATGGGTTTATCAGCGGCGCACAGCTTATCCAAATCATCCAAAATATCTTATCCTTTCTTCCCCAAATCCTAATTTTTCTTTTCCCTTCTTATTTCTTTCTTCTTTCTTTTTCCTTCTTTATTCTTTCTCACTTTTTACTTTTTCATCCCTTATTTTTCACATCCATTATCAAGGTTCTTTTCTTTCTTTCTTTACTTTTCACTTTTCCTTTATTACTTTTATTTATGTTTATGTTCTCTTTTTCTTTTTCTTCTTTACTTTTATTATCTAAATTTTCCTTTTTCTTTCTTTTTCTTTTTGAATTATTTTAATTGGTGTTATAAATTTATTTGGGTGATTGTTTCCTTCTATATTTTGCTTGTGAGTTATTGTGGAATTGTTTGACAATTAATATTACTTTTTAAAGGGTTGCTTGCATGTTCACTTTAATACTTTTAATAACATCTTTATCATGCATGCTATGTGTTTGTGAAAAAACCCGTATGGCATTCCACATTATTTTAAATTATTCTATTCTACTACTCTAAATGCTTGTTGTTTTTCACAAAACTCCTTTTATATTTTATTAATTAAATATAATTATCAATACAAACAGGTTGTTAGTTTGAAAGGGTTGGTAATCTAACTTAGACATTGAATGCTTGATCTATGCTACTCATGCCTTTGCCAGCATGCCAATAAACATCTTGCATTTAATTGCCTTCACATGCACTTACTATATTTCCATTGATGAACTTTTCACATGTAGTCATGACCATGTGTTAACGACATCCTTCTTTACCTGCATTGATTATTGTGCACGAAATTGTGATCATCAATGGCACCAACAACTTGGTACGCACAATTGTAATCTCAACTCTTTTTCATAATTCTGCACAACTAACCAGCAAGTGTACTGGGTCGTCCAAGTAATAAACCTTACATGAGTAAGGATCGATCCCACGGAGATTGTCGGCTTGAAGCAAGCTATGGTCATCTTGTAAATATCAGTCAGGCGGATTCAAATGGTTATGGAGTTTAAGATAATTAAAATATGAATAAAACATAAAATAAGATAGAGATACTTATGTAATTCATTGGTGAGAATTTCAGATAATCGTATGAAGATGCTTTGTTCCTCCTGAACTTCTGCTTTCCTATTGTCTTCATCCAATCATTCATACTCCTTTCCATGGCAAGGATTATGTTGGGTTTCACCATTGTCAATGGCTACCTCCCGTCCTCTCAGTGAAAATGATGCAAATGCACTGTCACCGCACGGCTAATCATCTGTCGGTTCTTGATCATGTTGGAATAGGATCCATTGATCCTTTTGCGTCTGTCACTATGCCCAACACTCGCGAGTTTGAAGCTCGTCACAGTCATCCCTTCCCAGATCCTACTCGGAATACCACAGACAAGGTTTAGACTTTCCAGATCTCAGGAATGGCCGCCAATAGTTCTAGCCTATACCACGAAGGTTCTAATCTGAGATTAGAAACCCAAGAGATACACATTCAAGCTTGTTTGCATGTAGAACGGAAGTGGTTGTCAGGCACGCGTTCATAGGTGAGAATGGTGATGAGTGTCACATAATCATCACATTCATCATGTTCTTGAGTGCGAATGAATATCTTGGAGAAGAAATAGGCTTGAGTTGAATAGAAAAACAATAGTACTTTGCATTAATTCATGAGGAACAGCAGAGCTCCACACCTTAATCTATGGAGTGTAGATACTCCACTATTGAAAATACAAAAGTGATAATGGTGGTCATTAGCTTCGGCCCCAGAGAGGGAACCAGAAGAACCAAGATGAAAATACAATAGCAAAAGGTCCTATTTATAGAGAACTAGTAGCTTAGGGTTTACAGAAATAAGTAATTAATGCAGAAATTTTCTTCCGGGCCCACTTGGTGTGTGCTTGGGCTGAGCATTGAAGCTTTCACATGTAGAGACTTTTCTTGGAGTTAAACGTCAGCTTTTGTGCCAGTTTGGGCGTTTAACTCCAGCTTTTATGCCAGTTCTGGCGTTTTGATGCCAGAATTTTTATGCTAACTTGGAACATTGGTTTAGGCCATCAAATCTCGGGAAAAGTGTGAACTATTATATATTGATGGAAAGCCCAGGATGTCTAATTTCCAACTCAATTAAGAGCACGCCAATTGGACTTTTGTAGCTCCAGAAAATCCACTTCGAGTGTAGGGAGGTCAGAATCCAACAGCATCTGCAGTCCTTTTTCAGCCTCCGAATCAGATTTTTGCTCAGGTCCCTCAATTTCAGCCAAAAAATACCTGAAATCACAAAAAAACACACAAACTCATAGTAAAGTCCAAAAATGTGATTTTTATTTAAAAACTAATAAAAACATAATAAAAAGTAACTAAAACATACTAAAAACTACCTAAAAATAATGCTAAAAAGCGTATAAATTATCCGCTCATCACAATACCAAGCTTAAATTTTTGCTTGTTCCCAAGCAACTAAAAATCAAATAGGATAAAAAGAAGAGAATATACAATGAATTCCAAAAACATCTATGAAGATCAGTCTTAATTAGATGAGTGGGGCTATTAGCTTTTTGCTTCTGAACAGTTTCGGCATTTCACTTTATCCTTTGAAGTTTAGAATGATTGGCATCTATAGGAACTCAGAATTTAGATAGTATTATTGATTCTCCTAGTTCAGTATGTTGATTCTTGAACACAGTTACTTTAGGAGTCTTGGCCGTGACCTTAAGCATTTTGTTTTCAAGTATTACCACCGAATACATAAATGCCACAGACACATAACTGGGTGAACCTTTTCAGATTGTGACTCAGCTTTGCTAGAGTCCCCAATTAGAGGTGTCTAGAGCTCTTAAGCACACTCTTTTTGCTTTGGACCACGACTTTAACCGCTCAGTCTCAAGCTTTTCACTTGACACCTTCACGCCACAAGCACATAGTAAGGGACAGCTTGGTTTAGCCGCTTAGGCTAGGATTTTATTCCTGTGGGCCCTCCTATCCACTGATGCTCAAAGCCTTGGATCCTTTTTATTTTACCCTTGCCTTTTGGTTTAAAGGGCTATTGGCTTTTTCTACTTGCTTTATCTTTTTTTTTCTCTTTATTTTTTGCCTCTTTTTTTTTCGCATAAATTTTTCTCTGCAAGCTTTTCGCTGCTTTTTCTTGCTTCAAGAATCAATTTTATGATTTTTCAGATTATCAATAGCATTTCTCCTTTTTTCATCATTCTTTCAAGAGCCAACAATTTTAACATTCATGAACAACAATTCAAAAATATACACTGTTCAAGCATTCATTCAGAAAAACAAAAAGTATTGCCACCACATCAAAATAATTAATCTGTTTTAAAATTCGAAATTCATGTACTTCTTTTTCTTTTTGCAATTAAAAACACTTTTTATTTAAGAAAGGTGATGGATTCATAGGACATTCATAGCTTTAAGGCATAGATACTTAGACACTAGTGATCATGTAATAAGACACAAACATAAATAAAACACAAAGCATAATTTTTGAAAAATAGAAAAATAAGAACAAGGAAATTAAAGAACGGGTCCACCTTAGTGATGGCGGCTTGTTCTTCCTCTTGAAGATCTTATGGAGTCCTTGAGCTCCTCAATGTCTCTTCCTTGCCTTTGTTGCTCCTCCCTCATGACTCTTTGGTTTTCTCAAATTTCATGGAGGAGGATGGAATGCTCTTGGTGCTCCACCCTTAGTTGTCCCATATTGGAACTTAATTCTCCTAGGGATGTGTTGATTTGCTCCCAATAGTTTTGTGGAGGAAAATGCATCCCTTGAGGCATCTCAGGGATTTCATGATGAGGAATTTCCTCATGCTCTTGTCCATGAGTGGGCTCTCTTGTTTGCTCCATCCTTTTCTTAGTGATGAGCTTGTCCTCATCAATGAGGATGTCTTCCTCTATGTCAATTCCAGCTGAATTGCAGAGGTAACAAATGAGATGAGGGAAGGCTGACCTTGCCAAAGTAGAGGACTTGTCCGCCACCTTGTAGAGTTCTAGAGATATAACCTCATGAACTTCTACTTCCTCTTCAATCATGATGCTATGGATCATGATAGCCCTGTCTATAGTAACTTCAGACCGGTTGCTAGTAGGAATGATTGAGCATTGGATGAACTCCAACCATCCCCTAGCCAAGGGCTTAAGGTCATGCCTTCTTAGTTGAACCGACTTCACTCTTGAATCTCTCTTCCATTGAGTTCCCTCTTCACAAATGTCTTTGAGGACTTGGTCCAACCTTTGATCAAAGTTGACCCTTCTAGTGTAAGGGCGTGCATCTCCTTGCATCATGGGCAAGTTGAATGCCAACCTTACATTTTCTGGACTAAAATCTAAGCATTTCCCCCGGACCATTGTAAGCCAATTCTTTGGGTCCGGGTTCACACTTTGATCATGGTTCTTGGTGATCCATGCATTGGCATAAAACTCTTGAACTATTAAGATTCTGACTTGTTGAATGGGGTTGGTGAGAATTTCCCAACCTTTTCTTCGAATCTCATGTCAGATCTCCGGATATTCACCCTTTTTGAGTTTGAAAGGGACCTCGGGGATCACCTTCTTCTTGGCCACAACTTCATAGAAGTGGTCTTGATGGATCTTTGAGATGAATCTCTCCATCTCCCATGACTCAGAGGCGAAAGCTTTTGCCTTCCCTTTCCTCTTTCTTGAGGTTTCTCCGGCCTTTGGTGCCATAAATGGTTATGAAAAAACAAAAAGCAACGCTTTTACCACACCAAACTTAGAAGGTTTGCTCGTCCTCGAGCAAAAGAAGAAAGAAAAGAGTAGAAGAAGAAAATAGAGGAGATGGAAGGGGTTTTATGGTTCGGCCAAGGGGGAGAAGTAGTGTGTATGATGTGTGAAAATGAATGAGTGAAGATGGGTTTATATAGGAGTGGAGAGAGGGGTAGGGTTCGGCCATGTGTGGGTGGTTTGGGAGGGAAAGTGGTTTGAATTTGAATGGTGAGGTAGGTGGGGTTTTATGGTGGATGGATGTGGATTGGTGAAGAGATTATAGAGAAGATGGTAGGGTTTGATAGTTGACGGGGTTTTTTTGGGAAGAGATATTGAGGTGATTGGTGAAGGGTATTTGGGAAAGGGTGTTATGGAAAGGTGTGAAGAAGAGAGAGAGATGAGGTAGGTGGGGATCCTGTGGGGTCCACAGATCCTGAGGTGTCAAGGATTTCTCATCCTTGCACCATATTGGCGTGTAAATGCCCCTTGATTGCCAATCCTGGCGTTAAACGCCAGGTTGCTGCCCATTTCTGGCATTTAACGCCAACTTTTCTCCCCTTTCTGGCGTATAAACGCCAGCTTTGTGCCTATTTATGGCGTTAAACGCCAGCTCTGTGCCCTTTTCTGGCGTTAAATACCCAGAATGGTGCCAGACTAGGCGTTTAACGCCCATTATGCTACCCTTACTGGCGTTTAAATGACAGTAAGCTTCTCTTCCAGGCTGTGCTATTTTTAATAATGTTTTTCATTCTAGTTTTGCTTTTTCAGTTGTTTTTGTGACTTCACATGATCATCAACCTACAGAAAACATAAAATAACAATGGAAAATAAATAGATATGATTAAATAAAATTGGGTTGCCTCCTAACAAGCACTTCTTTAATGTCAATAGCTTGACAGTGGGCTCTCGTGGAGCCTCACAGATACTCAGAGCATGATGATGGCCTCCCAACACCAAACTTAGAGTTTGAATGTGGGGGCTCTACTTGACTCTGCATTAAGAGAAGCTTTTCATGCTTCCTCTCCATGGTTATAGAGGGAGATCCTTGAGCTTTAAACACAAGGGAGTCCTCATTCACTTGAAGGACCAATTCTCCTCTATCAACATCAATCATAGCTTTTGCTGTGGCTAGGAAGAGTCTGCCAAGGATGATGGATTCATCCATACACTTTCCAGTGTCTAGGATTATGAAATCAGCAGGGATGTAGTGGTCTTCAACCTTTACCAAGACATCCTCTACAAGTTTATAAGCCTATTTCCTTGTATTGTCTGCCATCTTTAGTGAGATTCTTGCAGCTTGTACCTCACAGATCCCTAGCTTCTCCATCACAGAGAGTGGCATGAGGTTTATACTTGACCCCAGGTCACATAGAGCCTTCTCAAAGGTCATGGTGCCTATGGTACAAGGTATTGAGAACTTTCCAGGATCCTGTCTCTTCTGAGGTAATCTCTGCCTAGTCAAGTCATCCAGTTCTTTGGTGAGCAAGGGGG
>NC_029791.2:95439311-95442772 GCF_000816755.2 Arachis ipaensis | reverse complement strand
TGGTCTTCAACCTTTACCAAGACATCCTCTACAAGTTTATAAGCCTATTTCCTTGTATTGTCTGCCATCTTTAGTGAGATTCTTGCAGCTTGTACCTCACAGATCCCTAGCTTCTCCATCACAGAGAGTGGCATGAGGTTTATACTTGACCCCAGGTCACATAGAGCCTTCTCAAAGGTCATGGTGCCTATGGTACAAGGTATTGAGAACTTTCCAGGATCCTGTCTCTTCTGAGGTAATCTCTGCCTAGTCAAGTCATCCAGTTCTTTGGTGAGCAAGGGGGGTTCATCCTCCCAAGTCTCATTACCAAATAACTTGGCATTTAGCTTCATGATTGCTCCAAGGTACTTAGCAACTTGCTCTTCAGTAAGTAAATTCAATGGAATCTCTATGGTCTCAGTGTGAGCCTCAGATTCCTATGGTTCCTCATTAGGGAACTCCTTGGAGGCCAGTAGACGTCCATTGAGGTATTCCTCAGTGGAAATCACTGCCTTTCCCTCCTTTATGCATTCGGCCATGTGGGACATGTTTATGGCCTTGTATTCTCTCTTTGGGTTTTCTTCTGTATTGCTTGGGAGAGTATTAGGAGGGAGTTCAGTAACTCTCTTACTCAGCTGACCCACTTGTGCCTCTAAATTTCTAATGGAGGACCTTGTTTTTGTCATGAAACTTTGAGTGGTTTTAGTTAGATCAGATATTAAAGTTGCTAAGTTAGATTGGCTCTGCTTAGAATTCTCTGTCTGTTGCTGAGAAGATGATAGAAAAGGCTTGCTATTGCTAAACCTATTTCTTCCACGATTACTGTTATTGAAGCCTTGTTGGGGCCTCTGTTGGTCCTTCCATGAGAGATTTGGATGATTTCTCCATGAAGGATTATAGGTGTTTCCATAGAGTTTTCCCATGTAATTCACCTCTTCCATTGCTGGGTTCTCAGGATCATAAGCTTCTTCTTCGGATGAAGCTTCTTTGGTACTGCCTGTTGCTGCTTGCATGCCAGACAGACTCTGAGAGATCATATTGACTTGCTGAGTCAATATTTTGTTCTGAGCCAATATGGCATTCAGAGTATTAATCTCAAGAACTCCTTTCTTCTGATTTGTCCCATTATTCATAGGGTTCCTTTAAGAAGTGTACATGAATTGGTTATTTGCAACCATCTCAATGAGTTCCTGAGATTTTGCAGGCGTCTTCTTCAAATGAAGAGATCCTCCAGCAGAGCTGTCCAATGACATCTTGGATAGTTCAGACAGACCACCATAGAAGATACCTATGATGCTCCATTCAGAAAGCATGTCAGAAGGACACCTTCTGATCAATTGCTTGTATCTTTCCTAAGCTTCATAGAGGGATTCACCTTCCTTCTGTCTGAAGGTTTGGACCTCCACTCTTAGCTTACTTAATTTTTGAGGTGGAAAGAATTTGGCTAGAAAAGCACTGACCAGCTTTTCCCAAGAGTTCAGGCTTTCTTTAGGTTGTGAATCCAACCATATCCTAGCTCTATCTCTTACAGCAAAAGGGAAGAGCATAAGTCTGTAGACCTCGGGGTCAACCCCATTGGTCTTGACAGTGTCACAGATTTGCAAGAATTCAGCTAAGAACTGATGAGGATCTTCCAATGGAAGTCCATAAAACTTGCAATTATGTTGCATTAGAGAAACTAATTGAGGCTTCAGCTCAAAGTTGTTTGTTCCAATGGCAGGGATGGAGATGCTTCTCCCAAAGAAGTCAGGGGTAGGTGCAGTAAAGTCACCAAGCACCTTCCTTGCATTGTTGGCATTGTTGTTGTTTTCGGCTGCCATGGCTTCTTCTTGTTTGAAAATTTATGTTAGGTCCTCTCCTGAGAGTTGTGCTTTAGCTTCTTTTAGCTTTCTCTTCAAGGTCCTTTTAGGTTCAGGATCAACTTCAATAAGAATGCCTTTGTCCTTGCTCCTGCTCATATGAAAGAGAGGAGAAGAAAGCATGGAATCCTCTATGTCACAGTATAGAGATTCCTTGAGATGTCAGAGGAAAAGAAGAATAGAAGGAGGAGGTAGAAAGGAGAGAATTCAAACTTATAGAGAGACGGAGTCCGAATTGCACATTGAGGAGGAGTGTTAGTCCCTTAAATAGAAGAGGGTGAGGAGGGGGGAAAGAATTTTCAAAATTAATTTTTAAAAAGATTTTGAAATAATTAAAATAAATTTTGAAAAATTGGTTGATGATTTTCGAAAATTAAAATTGAGAAAGTAATTAAGTGATTTTGAAAAAGATTTTGAAATTAGAACTCAAAAATATATGATTGAAAATTATTTTGAAAAAGATGTGGTTGAGAAGATATGATTGAAATGATATGATTGAAAAATAATTTAAAAAGATTTGATTTTAAGATTAATGACTTGGCTAATAAGAAATTTAAAAGATATGATTCTAGAATTTAAAATTTAATCCTTTCTTAATAGGCAAGTAACAACTTGAAAATTTTGAATTAAATCATTAATTGTAGCAAAGATTTTCGAAAATACTAAAAAAATGGAAAGGATTTGATTTTGAAAAGATATGATTGAAAAGATATGATCTGAAAAAGATTTGATTTTGAAAAGATATGATTGAAAAGATATGATCTGAAAAAGATTTGATTTTGAAAAATTATGAAAATTTAAAAAATATTTGAATTGAAAACAAAATCTTCCCTCTTGTGCCATCCTGGCGTTAAACGCGCAGAATGGTATCCATTCTGGCGTTTAACACCCAAAATACTACCCTTTTAGGCGTTTAACGCCAGTTTTCCTTCCTCACTGGGCGTTTTGAACGCCCAGCTTTTTCTGTGTAATTCCTCTGCTGCATGTTCTGAATCTTCAATTCTCTATATTATTGATTTGAAAAGACATAATTTTAAATTGTTTTTTGAATTTTTAATGATGAGAAACAACAAAATAAAACTAATCATGGAAAATCAAGATCAAAACAAATAGTGCATGCGAGACACCAAACTTATAAATTTTCATATTAGAGACAGTAACAAATTGAGGATGCATATGAAAAACAACAAAACACACAAAACAAGAGAATTTAAAGATCAGACCCAATAAAATCATCAAGAACAACTTGAAGATTAATGAAGAACATCATGCATAAAATTTTAAAAAATGCAAGAAAAGGAAAAACATGCAATTGACACCAAACTTAAAATTTGACACTAGACTCAAACAAGAAACATAAAATATTTTTGGTTTTATGATTTTATAAATTTTTTTGTAATTTTTTCGAAAATTATTTGGAAAAGAAAATAAAGATTTCAAAATTCTTAATAAGAATTCCAGGAATCATGCAATGTTAGTCTAAAGCTTCAGTCTAAAAAGATTTGACATGGCTAGCCAAGCTTCAGCAAGACATTACATTCAGCAGCTAAATTGATGAAAATCAATCAGCTTTTCTGATGATAAGAACATCACCATGAAACTCTAGAATTCATTCTTAAAAAT
>NC_029791.2:95426581-95438575 GCF_000816755.2 Arachis ipaensis | reverse complement strand
ATGCATATGAAAAACAACAAAACACACAAAACAAGAGAATTTAAAGATCAGACCTAATAAAATCATCAAGAACAACTTGAAGATTAATGAAGAACATCATGCATAAAATTTTAAAAAATGCAAGAAAAGGAAAAACATGCAATTGACACCAAACTTAAAATTAGACCCTAGACTCAAACAAGAAACATAAAATATTTTTGATTTTAAGATTTTATAATTTTTTTTTGTGATTTTTTTGAAAATTATTTGGAAAAGAAAATAAAGATTTCAAAATTCTTAATAAGAATTCCAGGAATCATGCAATGTTAGTCTAAAGCTTCAGTCCAAAAAGGATTAGACATGGCTAGCCAAGCTTCAGTAGGACATTACATTCAACAGCCAAATTGATGAGAATCAATCAGCTTTTGTGATGATAAAAACATCATCTGAAACTCTAGAATTCATTCTTAAAAATTCTGAAGAATAAAAATAAAATAAAGTTACCTAATCTAAGCAACAAGATGAACCGTCAGTTGTCCAAACTCGAACAATCCCCGGCAACGGCGCCAAAAACTTGGTTGCGCGGGGATTGTTTGTTCCCCGGCAACGGCGCCAAAAACTTGGTGCACGAAATTGTGATCATCAATGGCGCCAACAACTTGGTACGCACAATTGTAATCTCAACTCTTTTCCACAATTCCGCACAACTAACCAGCAAGTGTACTGGGTCGTCCAAGTAATAAAAACATAATAAAAAGTAACTAAAACATACTAAAAACTACCTAAAAACAATGCAAAAAAGCGTATAAATTATTCGCTCATCAATTATCACCCATAATATTCACTCACTTGCTCAAACCCTTAGCTTTACATATTACTTTCTTTTTCCTTTTTCAGGATGGCCACTAAGAAGGGTAAAGAGAAAGCTACTCCTAGACCACCAGCAAGAAAAGGAACAAGAAGAGCACTAATTACAGAGCCATCTTCAACATGCGGTAAAGTCCTCAACAAAATGAATCAAGAGGATCATTAAGGTAGATGAAAAAGAAAAAGCTTTTCCAGCAAAGGACACTGCACGGTTCCCTAACCGCTACTGTGAGAAGATGTTCCCCATCCTGGCTGAGAGAAATTATAACAATGAGCACCTTCTTATCCTCCCGACCAACATTGCTAAATTTGTTGAGCCCCGTATTGAGCGTAAACAATGGGGATTCCTATGGAGACAGCCACGACAGGTTAACCTTTCATGGGTAGTAGAATTCTACTCCAATTTTCACATGCCAACCATGCAGTCTATCTATGTCCGTCAGAAGCAAGTCCCTATAACAGAAGAGGCCATTCAAAAAGTTTTAGATCTTCCCCCTGCTCCAGAAGGATTGGACGCATTCCAAGAAGTCTCATTTAAACGCCAGACATACCAATTTGACTGGGACGCCATTCTCAGAGTTATAGCACAACCTGGCAGCATATGGATCTACGGATACCATCGGTCTCGACCTAAGGGCATATTGGCTTCAGCACTCACATTGGAGACTCGAGTATGGGCACAGATCATGTCCCATTACGTCTTTTTGAGCACTCACGAGTCCTCCTTCACTGCAGACATGGCTGTTCTACTCTGGTGCCTTACAGACCAGCACCTCAATTTACAAAGACACATTCAGCATGCTATGGGATACGTACAAATTGCGGGTAACTTACCTTTTCCCGCCTTGGTTTCAGATCTAGTCTCAGCAACCAGAGTCTCCTATAGAGTCGGGGACACCAAGGCCATGATTCTACGAGATGATCAATACGTCCCTAACGGGAAGTATATCAGACCTCCAGCAGCCACTATCAACCGGAGCACAGAACCAGCAGAAGATATCCCTTCTTCTTCCACATCACAAGCACCTTCAACAAACCAACTGCTCCATCAGATACTTGAGAGGCTAGACCGAAAAGGAAAGCAAAGAGAGTGCTGTAACAAGTGCAGATATACATACCTCAAGGAGCTACTAGTTGGTAACCACCCACCGGAAAAAGAACCAGAAACCCCGGATTCCACTTTATTTATCATCACATGGAGCCATGACGGTCCCGATGGTGGAGATGCTGCTACTAGCCCCCCTTTGTTCCTGACAGATGGCACCGAGGACGGTACAAAGCTTTAAGTGTGGGAAGGTCGGTCAGTACCTGACTTCCGGAGGTAATTTCTCTTCCTAAACACCAATAAAATAGGATATTTATTAATTTTTCTTTTGTTAGGATAGGATAAATAGCATAGTAATAAGTAATTTCATGCATGTTCTATTTAGATAGAAAATAATAAGTTTCTTTTTAAGACCCTATTTTTGAAAAATTTCACTGATTTAAACCAAAATTTTTGTGTTAAACTTGTTTAGAAGTTGTATTTGGAACATAGTTTAAAAAGCTAGAACACACAACCTGTGAGACTTGAGCCTAATAACATGGTTACATTATTTAACCATAAATTTTATTCTTGTGTGTTTACTTCTCTATGATTGTAATCTTTATTTTGTTCCATCCTATATGTCCAATGTTTAACGTGTTATATGTATGCATATGATTGAGGCCATTAATTGTTTTAGCTCACTTATTCCAAAATAGCCTACCCTTCCATTTACCTTTGTTAGCCACTTTGAGCCTTTTAAATCCCATTTGTTCTATATTTTACCACATTACTAGCCTTAAGCGGAAAAATAATTAAATATCCCAATTGAATCTTTGGTTAGCTTAAGATAGAAATGGTGTGTCAATTGAGTGTGGGAAAATTGTGGGAACATGGGTTAATAAAGGAATGTGTCATGATAAAATATTGGGGATTTGGGTACCTACTCATGTTAAACTAGAAAAAATTGAAAATCCGTGTGCATTGGCAATGTTATTTTTATGCAAAAAAAAAATCCAAAAATATTCAAGTAATTAAGTAATTGAATAAGGGGACAAAATTACCCCAATGCTAAGTTAAGTTAATAAAAAGATTAATGCACATGTGATACAAGCTAAGAAAAAAGTTGATGCATGAGTATGTAATACAAAAGTGGGAAAATTTTGGGTAGCTAGGCATGATTTTAGAAGTACATAGAGTGTGTGTATAGGTGAAAAGATTAGGTTAATTAAAGATTCAATTTATAGCTCGCTTAGCCATATATATACCCTCACCTTTACCTTGGCCCCATTACAACCTTGAAAAGACCTCATGATATTTGCATTGGTACATTAAATATTTGTTGATTGATTAGGTGAAGAACAAGGTTTAGAAAGCATGATTAGAGAAGAGTAGAGTGATTACCCTATACACTAGAGAGACTAGAGTGCATATACACCACCAGTGAGGGTTCAATGCTTAATTCTATGTTCCCTGCTTTCATGAGCTGTCTTCTTACAAGTTTACTTGTCTTTACTGTATAGTTTGAATTAGTGAAGTTTGAGTTATTTTTGTTTTGAAGAACTTATTTATTTTAACCAAGTAGACAAAATCATATAGTTGTATTCATATACATAAGTTTCATTTCATTGCATGAGTCTTACTTTTCCCTACTCATTTATTTTATCTCCTTAAGCTAAGCATGAGGACATGATAATGTTTAAGTGTGGGGAGGTTGATAAACCACTATTTTATGGTTTATCTTGTGTTTAATTAAATGGTTTCATCAAGTCTTCACCCACTTATTCATACTAATTGCATGATTTTATAATTCCTTCCTAATATTGTTTTATGATTGAAAACTTGCTTCCTAAAGATCTTTAATTAGTATATTTTAATTCTCCTTTATACCATTCGATGCCGTGATCCGTGTGTTAAGTATTTCAGGCTTCATAGGGTAGGAATGGCTTAGAAAATAGAGAGGAAACTTGCAAAAATGGAAGGAACACAAGAAACTAAGGAGATGACCAGCGAACACTGACGCGAGCGCATGGCTCACGCGAACGCGTGGAATGGAGAAAATCACAGCGACGCGAGCATGTGCCTGATGCGAACGCGTGGATTGGAGTCTGCACGAATGATGCGAACGCGTAGACGACGCGTACGCATGACAAGGAAAATCGCCAAATGACGCGAACGCGTGGACGACACGTACGCGTGACCTGCGCGATCTGCAGAATTAACAGAAAACGCTGGGGGTGATTTTGGGCCGCATTTTAACCCATTTTTTGGCCCAAAAACACAGAATAAGGCCAGGGAACATGCAGAGACTCAACACACACAACACAGACACATAGACAGAGATACACAGTCATTCACATTAGGATTATTTAGTTTTAGATCTGAATCTAGAGAGAGAATTACTCTTCCTCTAGTTTCTCTTTACATTCCTAGTTATTACTTTTACTTTTGGAAACTGAAGAATCATTACCTCCGTTGAAGATATTATTCTAGTTTGTTTACTTTGTCCCTTACTCTTCCATATCCTTATTTATTTTATTTAGAGTTCTAATTGGATAATTTTCATGAATTGTTAGTGAAGAGGATTACTTTTACTTTTAATTAATTTTCAATCTCTATTTTATTTTAATTAATTTATTATGTCTTCTTATATTTTTCTAAGTATTATATTCACGTCAATGGAGTAGATTCCCAAACTTGGCATAGGGGTTGATTAAGAGGAGACACTTGAGTTGGAAGGCTTAACTGTTGGTTAAGTTGGAAGTTGTTGGCTAGTTCTGTATTTACTAACACTAGACCTTCCCAAGGGAGAGGACTAGGATTTGCGAATAAGGATTTGCTCAATCACTTGACTTTCCTTTATTTAGTAAGGGTTAACTAAGTGAAAACAACAACCTTTTTAATACTACACTTAAGAGATCCCAACAAGGAAAAATCTTTCAATTAATCATTCCCCCAGTCAAGGCCTTTTTATATTAATAATAATTCTTAGTTTTATTCCTTTCGTTTATAATTATTGCTCATTATTCAAACTTAAACTCTTTCGAAAATTCCTGATTAATAAGTTAGCATCCTTTCCTGCAACTCGTTGGGAGACGACCTGGGACTCATACTCCCAGTATTTTTATTTCTAAATTTCGTGACAACTTTTCTAAATTGACGAGGCAGATCTTAGCTGGTTAAGAACTATACTCTCAACATATTCTCTATATTAATTTCTTAATTAGCCGACTTCTGCCTGCACGTCATACACCTTCTTCAACATTAAATTCAAATGTCTTGGAAGAAGGTTCTATGATTGGACTTTCCCATGGAGGTTCTGCATCTCCCAAGTCTTCAATCACTTCTTCCTCTTCAATAATTACTGCTTTGTCTAGTTGTTTTAGTATAAAATCGTACTCATCCTTGATGATTTCCCTTCCATGACAACTCCTTTCAACTATTCCTTCATCTTCAAGTACAAAATCCAGCTCCTCCTTGTTGACTTCCACCTCTTGACAACTTCCTTCAAGGGTCTCTCCTACCTCTACCTTTAGGGCCTCCTCTAGCTTCTTATGAAGTATGAATTTGCGAAGACGATCTCTTCTCTCTTGTTTCATGTCAATAGCATGACTAGGATCATCTTGCTCTTAGATTGATGGATGTGGGTGCTCTTCTATGGAGGGTGGTGATGGGATGGGAAGATCATTATGTGGTTGAAAAGGAAGCACACTAGAGCTTGAGGGTTGAATATTGGAGGTAGATGGTTAGTTCATGCGGGATATAAGATTTTGGAGTGTAGAGGTGAGACCAATGCTGTTAGAGATGAGTGTGTTGTTATCCAATGGAGGTTGAGGGTGGATAGAAGGGTTCATTTGTTAGGAGAGAGGGCTCATAATACGGAGGTGGTTCTTCTTGATAAGGATATGGAGATGGTGAATATTAAGGTGGTGGTTCATCAGCATATGGCGAGGCTTGTTAGTAACTTTAAGGGGGTCCACCATATTCATCATCTTGATATGCACCCTGGAATGGCTCTTGACCATAGTAATTTGGTGGAGGTGGTTTGTCACGAAAGGGTCCACCATAACTATTGTCTTGGTATGCATCACAGAATGGTTGTTGGTTATAGTGCATTGGAGGGGGTTGTTGCCAAGAGGGTTGATCAAATCCTTGTGGCTCCTTCCATCTTTGATTCTTCCAACCTTGATGCCTGTTCTCATTATAGCTTCCATTCCTTACAACAACATTGGAACCAAACTTGAAACTAGAGGGGTGAGAATTCATAGTAGCTAAAGAAATAAAAACTAATAGAAATTAATGAAAATAAACTCCTAAAACTAGAAACACTAACAAAGAAACGAAAAAGTAAATATTTACAATAACCAATTATAAGGCACACGTTTGCAATTCTCCGGAAAACGGCGCCATTTTGACGAATGGAATTCTCGTGCGGTCTAGAATTTTCACAATTAAGTTCTCGTTGCAAGTATAGCTTCTAGACCGACAAGAAATCCTTTCGTGCAAAAGTTTGTTTGTCACAAGTAACAAAACCCAATAAAATTTATAACCAAAGTATTTAAACCTCGGGTCGTATCTCAAGAAATTGCAGGGAAGTATGATTTATTATTGGTTATGGAAAAAGGGTATATTTTTGGGTTTTTGAAATAATGAACAGGAAAATAAACTGGCAATAAAGTAAATTAATTATCATGAAAATTATTGCAAGGTATAAGAACTGGAAATCCCATCCTAGTTATCCTTATCAGGTGTGATGAGAATTGTTTATTGCTCCCACTTAGTTAACCCTTACTAAATAAAGGAAAGTCAAGTGGACTAATCAATTTGATTCCTCAAGTCCTAGTCAACTCCTGTGGAAAGACTAGCTTTAGAGGGATCCAAATCAATCAGCAAATTCTGATTTTCAATCAACAGCTGAGTTTGATAACTCAAGTGTCACCAGTTACTCAAGTCAAAGCAAAGGGAAAAAAATCTAAATTAAATTAAAAGCATCAATAACATAAATAGAAGAAAGCAATCATAATTCTGAAATACCTCAATTTGTATTAAATAAGAAAATCAATTCTAACATGGAGTTCATAAATTAATATTGAGAAAATAAACAAACTAAAGTAATAGAATAAATAAAAGTAGAAGAGAAATTAAATTAAAGGAACATTGAACCTAGAATTGAGAAGAAACAATCCTAAAACTAAAAGAAATCCTAAATCATAAAAACCTAAGAGAGAGGAGAGAGCCTTTCTCTCTAGAAACTACATCTAAAACCAAAAATTATGAATCTGAAAGTTGTATGATTGAATGAATTGATTTCCCCACTTTATAGCCTCTAATCTGTGTTTTCTGAGCCGAAAACTGGGTCAGAAACAGCCCAGAAATCACCCCCAGCATTTTCTGTTATTTCTGCAGATCGCGCATATCACGCATACGCGTCAGTCACGCGTGCACGTCATTTGGCGAATTTCCTTGTCACGCGTATGCGTCAGGCACGCACACGCGTCATCTTGCAGAACTCCAAATCACGCGTACATGTCAGGCACGCGCACGCGTCGCTGCAAATTTCTCCATATCGTGTGCTCGCGTGAGCCATGCGTGCGTGTCGATGCTTGCTGGTTATCTCCTTAGTTTCTTATGTTCCTTCAATTTTTGCAAGCTTCTTCTCTATTTTCTAAGCCATTCCTGCCCTATGAAGCCTGAAACACTTAACACACGGATCACGTCATCAAATGGTATAAAGGAGAATTAAAATATACAAATTAAAGATCTCTAGGAAGCAAGTTTTTTTTATCATAGAACAAAACTAGGAAGGGATTGTAAAATCATACAAATCATATGAATAAGTGGGTAAAGACTTGATGAAACCACTCAATTAAACACAAAATAAACCATAAAATAGTGGTTTATCACCGACAGAGGAAAAGCTAAGGTCACCTCAAAGAAAAGGAAGAAAACTTAACCATTCACTCTTTCTCCCTACTATGACTATGCAAAGAATCCTCTGAATGACAAGGACAAGGCCAACCAACAGCTACCGCCTACAGATGCTCACCGGTTCCCTAACCTCTATTATGAGCTCTGGTTCCCTACATATCGGAAGAAGAACTTGAACATAGAAAAGAAACTAGCCCTCCCCACTAACTTGAGGCAATCCATTCATGCTCGTATTGAGGGGACGGGTATGGGTTTTATTAAGAGGGAGCTTGGTAGGATAAACTCATCCTGGGTGAAGAAATTCTACTGTAACTTCTTCTGACACACCCTGGATTCAGTCCACCTGCGAGGCAGTCAAGTGTTGGTTACAGATGCTTCCATAGAGGATATACTTCATTGTCTGCCTAAGACCGGCGATACAGATGCTATTGAGCAGGCAGAAGTGGCGATACATTGCATGACCTTCGATTACGATTCTTTGAGGGATGTGATTGCCACTCCGGATGCCCCTTGGGTGATAGATGCTAACAACAGGAAGCCCAAAGGGATGCTGTTTACTCATCTTTCGAGGGAGGCCAGGACGTGGTAGCAGATTTTTGCCCACTACGTCATGCCTACCACTCATTTCACAGATATTTCGGTGGACATGCTCGTCCTGATCGGATGTGTTATGGAGGGGAAGAAGGTATACTTCCCCCGGTTGATCAGGCGATACATGTGGCGAGCACATGTCTGTGGCATACTACCCTTTCCTACCCTGGTCACTCAGATGGCACAGCTGGCTGGTACCCCATGGTTTGCGGATGATGTATCACTATCCCTGGATGACGAAAAGGAGGAGTTCATTCCGTGGGAGACATGGGTGAATGAGAAGCCCTCATCCCGGCACTGGTCTAAAGCCAGAGCAGCAGTAGCCGGACCTTCTTCTTCATCAGCTGCAGCAGCACCGTCAGCACCATCAGCATCCACTGCACCACCAGTAGCACCCCAGCCGACATATCTCTTAGGCAGCATCTTATCCGATTCATGGAGCGCAGTGAGCACCGCATTATGCGAGGCCTGGATAGAGTGGATCAGATGTTTGTGGCACTGGACACCGAGTTACCCCCTCTTCCTGACTCTTCTGCATCTGAGGAGGAGGAGCATGAGGCAGAGCCAGCTCAGACAGAGGCACCACCACAGACGCAGGCAGTCCCAGAGGTTTAGCAGCCCCCTGAGGAGCCACAGCCTGAGACTCAGCGGCCAGATGCGATAGTTGACCCTCACCTTGAGCCTGAGCAGTAGCATCGAGGACGATTCATCATTCTGAGTCTGGGGAGGTCACCGTCGTCGCCGTCGGTGGGACCGCTATTTTGGGTGACGAGTTCGGACATTTGTCTTTTATTTGATGTCATTTCTAGTATTTTGCACTCTATTTTACCGCACTTTTTGGATCATTGTATATATTTGTCATTCTGGATACTTTTATTTTAGTTTGTTGCATTTTGCACCATGGTTTGGATATACTCTTTATTTTAGATTTTTAGTTGAATTTGCATTTGTAGTTGATAGTATATATATGTAGTTGCTTTAGTTAATGATTGTGATTTGAAAATTATGAGTTATTGGAGCTTGGTTCACCTTCTTTACATATGGAATTTGGTTTGATTGAAAAAGGGGATAAACTAAGGAATTTTAAAATTTTCTAAATCACAACATTGCATTAGGTTAAGCTTAGTCAAAATAATGAAATTTTCAAGAATTTTCACCTATAGGGCACCCTAATTGATTGAAATTTTTTTTAGAACTTGCTTGAGCTACATAATGTGGAACATGAATTTTGAGCTAAGAACACAAGCATGTGAGTTTTGAGCCTTAATTGTGTGGTTACATCATATATAACCACTTATTTTCATTCTTGTGTGTATCATTCTCTTCCTATGATTGGAATCCTTGATTTGTTTGATTCTTTATGTCCATTATTTTGTGTATACATGCATTTATATGATTGAGGCCATTGTTCAAATAGCTCACTTGCCCAAATAGCCTACCTTTTATCTTCCATTATTGACCAATTTTGAGCCTATGCTTAACCCATTTGTTCTTAATTGTAGCATATTACAAGCCTAAGTGAAAAATAATAAATTTCCCTTGTTTGGATCTTTGATTAGCTTAGGCTAGTGAGACTGTTCATTATTTGGTTTGGGAGAGTTGGGAACATTGGATAGAGATAAAAAGGTGTTTGTATTTTTGTTAAAAATCATGGGAATTGGGTACATATTCATGTATCAAGTATGTTTATACCATATGCATTGATGTTTTTTTATATACTTTAGTTTGAAATAAAAAAGAAATAAGAGAGAGAATTGCAATAAAAAGGGGAAAAAATACCCCAAAGTCCAAAGTTCAATAAGAGTCAATGCATATGTGTGGTGATCAATGAGAATGCATGAGTGTGTGGAAAAATGAAGAATGGGTAGTTAGGTTTGTTTAGAATTGTATAGGTTGTTATAGGTTAGGTGGGAAGTTTAAGTTAATCAAAGATTCAAATTTCAAGCTCACTTGACCATATGCATCCTACCTTGACCTAGCCCAATTACAACCCATGGGAAAGTCCTCTTGATATTTGTATCATGCATGAAGTAATTGTTGATTGTTAGATGAAAGACAAATCTTGGAAAGAATGATTAGGGGAGAATTGAGTGAATCAACCCCATACACTTGAGTGCCTAGAGCGGATACACATCCGGTGATGGTTCAATTGCTCAATTAGATGTTTCCACCCATGATCATCTTTTCTTGCAAGTTTGTAAGACCTTTCAATGATTCAATTCAATTGTGGGTTTGCTTTGATTGTTAATGCTTAGCCCTTGTACTTGTATATGTATTCTTAGAGCAGAGGTTGGTAACCTGGGATGCAGGGCAGAGATGGAAAATGGGAAGGTAGTAGGGATGAGGTGGGGCAGAAACGTAGTGGCCACCTCAGATGGTGGTGGCAGCGACCCCACGGCGGCGCAGCAGGAGCCGGCACAGTGGCGGTTGAGGGAAGAATTGAGAGGAGGGGACAGAGACAGTGAAGAGCTGGGGTCGAGGGTTGTTGTAGGTGGAAGCGGAATGAAAGAAGTGAGGAGGGCTGGGCTTGCCAGCGGTGGTGGGCGGCGGTGCCCGATGGAGGTGAGAGACAGAGCGAACGAGGGGTTGAGAGGGAGAGAGAGGGGGCGTGTGAAAGAGAGAGAGAAAAGGAATGAGGGTGATGGTGAGCGGTTGCGGCGGCGGCGTGGCCGGCGCAGCGGTCGGAGGTGCGATGGGGATGAAGAAAGCGGTAGGAGAGGTGTTGGAGAAGAAGAAGGGTGGAAGGGGGCGTCTGCGCGAGTGTTCGTCGCGCCTCAGGGTTATCTCGATTTTAGAATCGACGCGGGCGTGCACTGTGCGCGTCCGTGTGCATTGAAGATTTTTCGGATGGACTCGAAGGCGTCATGTGCGCTCATGCATGACTGGAAGAATTAGCAAGGACGTGCACGGGTACTGTACGCGTGCGCGTGCTATGAGTTGGGCTGAAGGCCTAGTGCTGGCCTAGCGCCAGCATAACTCTCTGGACAAATGTATGGGCTGGTGCCAGCCGCTTATGAACCAAACATAGAGGAGAATATGGAGAACCATCATGAAGAAGAGGCTCACAACCATGGCAGAGAAGGTCTAGCAAATCATGCTGGGCAAGAGAGAAGAGTTCTGGGTTCTTACATCAACCCAAACCCAGGAAACTATGGAAGTAGCATCCAAAGGCCAACCATACATGCCAACAACTTTAAACTAAAGCCACAGCTCATCACCCTTGTTCAGAACAACTGTTCATTCGGAGGGAGTGTCCAAGAAGACCCCAATCAACATCTAACCACCTTCCTGAGGATATGTGATACTGTGAAGTCTAATGGTGGTCATCCTAACACCTATAGACTACTTCTATTCCCTTTCTCACTCAAGGACAAGGCATCTAAATGGCTGGAGTCCTTCCCAAAGGAGAGTTTAACAACCTGGGAAGATGTGGTGAACAAATTCTTGGCAAGATTCTATCCTCCTCAATGGATTAACAGGCTGAGAGCTTAGGTGCAAACATTCAGGCAGCAGGATTGTGAGACTCTATATGAAGCATGAGAGAGGTTTAAGGACCTGACAAGAAGGTGTCCACCAGATATGTTCAATGAATGGGTGCAGCTACA
>NC_029791.2:95419566-95425622 GCF_000816755.2 Arachis ipaensis | reverse complement strand
ACCCTTGTTCAGAACAACTGTTCATTCGGAGGATGCGTCCAAGAAGACCCCAATCAACATCTAACCACCTTCCTGAGGATATGCGATACTGTGAAGTCTAATGGTGTTCATCCTGACACCTATAGACTACTTCTTTTCCCTTTCTCACTCAAGGACAAGGCATCTAAATGGCTGGAGTCCTTCCCAAAGGAGAGTTTAGCAACCTGGGAAGATGTGGTGAACAAATTCTTGGCAAGATTCTATCCTCCTCAATGGATTAACAGGCTGAGAGCTGAGGTGCAAACATTCAGGCAGCAGGATGGTGAGACTCTATATGAAGCATGGGAGAGGTTTAAGGACCTAACAAGGAGGTATCCACCAGATATGTTCAATGAATGGGTGCAGCTACACATTTTCTATGAAGGACTTTCTTATGAATCAAAGAAAGCAGTAGACCACTCATCTGGGGGATCTCTGAACAAGAAGAAGACCATTGAGGAGGCCATAGATGTCATTGAAACTGTATCAGAGAATGACTACTTCTATGCCTCCGAAAGAGGGAACACTAGAGGAGTGATGGAGCTAAACAACGTAGATGCTCTGCTGGCCCAAAACAAGCTCATTACCAAGTAGTTGGCTGACCTCACCAAGAAGATGGAGAGGAACCAAGTAGCAGCAATCACCACCTCATCAACAACCCAAGAGGGAGTGAATGCAGAGGCAGAGAGTGAGCAGGAGCAAGCCAACTACATTGGGAATTCACCTAGACAAAATCATTACCCATACTCCAAGACCTACAACCCAGGTTGGAGGAATCACCCAAACTTTGGGTGGGGGAATCAACAAGATCAAAGCCAAGATCAGAGACGTCACAACCCCAATAACAATGCAGCTCACCAACAATTCACACAGAGAACATATCAACACCACCATAACAACACCTCTCCACATCCATATCAAAACCAGAGTAACACTCTTCATCCTTCTACCTCCAATCCCAACCTACCATCATCTGATGACAGACTCTCAAGGATTGAGAACCTGCTGGAAGGCATATGCAAAGAGATTTAAGACAACAAGGTGTTCAAGGAGGAAGTGTGAGCAAATTTTAAGAACCAGGGAGACACCATCAAGAGGCTGGAATCTCAAGTGGGGTATCTCTCTGAGCAGATTCCTAAACCTACAGATGGATTCCCAAGTGACATAGAGAAAAATCCGAGAGGTGAAACAAAGAAAGTAAGATGGGAAGATTGCAAGATGGTCACTATAAGTGGTAAGGAGACTGAAGACAAGCCAAACAAGCCGTCAGAACAACCTGGAGATACCTCAGCAGAGAAGAAGGAAAAAGATCACCAAGAACCAAAAATCTCACAACAGGAGCTGCTGAGACTCTATGCATCCTTTCCCCAACTACTCAATGGTGCTGTGGAGAAGAGAATATACTCAAAATTTCTTGACTTGTTTGCATCTCTGCATGTAAACATACCATTCATCAAGACCATCCTACAAATGCCTGTATACATCAAGTATATGAAGGAACTGCTTTCTAAGAAAAGCTCACTCAAGGGAGGCCAAACTATAGTGATGAACAAGGAGTGCAGCGCCCTCATTCAACCAGAGTTGCCTACAAAAAGAAAGGACCCAGGGAGCTTTCACATCCCCTGTGCCATAGGAGAAACAATGTTTGATAAAGCACTCTGTGATTTGGGAGCAAGCATCAACTTAATGCTCTTATCCCTTATGAAGAGGCTGCAGATCAATGAGATAATGCCCACATATGTAGTCATCAGGCTGGCTGACAAAACTCAAAAATAAGCAATAGAAGTGGTGGAAAACGTGTTGATAAAGGTTGGGAAATACTTTCTTCCCACAGACTTTGTCATATTGGACATGGAAGAGAGTCACACTCACCCAATCATATTGGGAAGACCATTCCTAGCTACAGCCAGAGCACTCATAGATGTGGAGCGAGAGGAGCTAATCTTGAGGATCCATGATGAACAACTCAGCTTTAATGTCTTCAAACTCTCACAAGAAACAGATCAACTCACAAGAAACAGATCAAGAGAACAAGGAACCAAGGAAGAATCACAGTGAGATACTGAAGGAAGAAACAAGCACTGAAGCACAACCAGCACATCGGGGAACTCCCTTGATTGATGAACAAGGCAAACAGCAACTGCCACAGCTCAAAGAAAATCAGGAGGAACCTAAACCACCAGAACCATATGAGACCAGTAACCACATTTCCTTAGAGGAGGAGGTTACAAAGAGTAAGACAACATCACAAGGAACAAAGAAGAAGGTAACAAAGAGGTGGAGGAACAAGAAGATCCCTACCAAGGACTTCTCTCCAGGGGATAAAGTGATCTCAGCTTACTTCTCAGATATCCCCCCTGATCTCCCCGCTGTACCATCTCAGTTACCTAAGGTCTTCACTATCAACAGAGTTTTCTCCTTGGAACATGTAGAGATCATTGATACAACCAATGGATATAGGTCCACAGCAAGAAGCATTATCAACCTCCCTGATGAAGGAGAAACGTCAAGCTAGTGACGCTAAAGAAGCGCTTCATGGGAGGCAACCCATGTTTTATATGCTTTTAGAAAATAGTGAATAAGTCAATATTCATGAATTCCAACCCAAACTTGACAAACACTTGGTGAAATCCTTACTAGGCAGTATATAGTGAAGAATAAGTTTGGTGTTCAAGGCATGCCGAGAGAGCATGAATGCAATTCAGAGCATGCCAGTCTTGGAGCCTTGAACAAAACCTTTTCATCACAGTGCTACAAACTAAGTTTGGTGTCACCCAAGGTGCCACCAATGTGCATATAAGGATACACAGTTAGTTAGTTAGTTGGTGTTCATGAATAAATAATCTAGTTCTTTTTCTTTATTATTCTAGCCATAAAGTTTAATTTCTCAATGATATTAATTTTTCTTATTTTATTTTTATAGGAAAAGGGAAAGGAGCATTGAAGGGGATTGATTGGACAATTAAATGAGGAAGGTTCGGATAACACAAAAGGAAAATATTTCACACGTGTCTCAAGGGGGAATGCATGGGGAATGGTTGCCATGCAACATTGGAAGAAGAACAAACTTGGAAAATGAACCAAACCCATCAAGTTGGTAATCCTTGTGCTTATTCCATACAAAACCCCATCCGTTCATCATACACCAGCCCCATCAATCCACACCTTTCATCTCCTCCTCACTTCCCTATATAAGTGAATCCTAGTCCGTACTTCCCCTTCACACCCAAAGTGCTATTTCTCACACTTCACACCTTTGGCATCCAAATTCCTTCATCACACCTTGTCCTAACCAACCAAATTCCTCATCTATCCGTACCTTCCACTCTCTTCACACAGCAACTCAAATTCATGACAGCATCAAGCTCCAAGAGGCAAAAGAGGAAAGAACCAATGGAGAGCATCCCTTTTGATGAGAAGAGATTCAAAACTGCGTTCCATGAGCACAAATTTGAACGGATAAAGCTCAAGAAGATACTGCCTGAGTTAACATTCCAAATTGACGAGGATGAGTGCCCACAGATTCGAGAGAGAATTGAACAAAGAGGGTGGCAAAGGCTCACGAATCCAGAAGGGAAGATCAATGCAAACCTCATCAAAGAGTTCTATGTAAACGTGGTTAGAGAAGATAAAACCAAAGCCCCAACCTTCAAAAGCTATGTAAGAGGAAAAGAGGTGGACTTCAGTCCAAATGCTATAACAAGAGCCCTTCAGCTGAAATCACCACATTTTGATGAGCTTAGTTATCATGCAAGGATAAATAAGAGCCCTGACAATGATGAACTCGAAGAAATAGTGACTGACATATGTGTCATAGGAGCTGACTGGGAAAGGTATGCAGATAAAAGACCCCGGTTCATCAAGAGGGGAGACCTTAGCCCAGAAGCCAAGGGATGGTTTGAACTGGTGAGGAGGTCTATTCTCCCAGCTGCAAATAATTCAGAGGTCAATATTAATCAAGCGACTATGGTACATTGCCTAGTACAGGATGGAGAAATCAATGTGCATGAACTCATAGCTGAGGGCATTCAAGAGTCAGCTGAGAAGGTTGATTCGGGTGCCAGGCTTTGGTACCCCAGCACCGTTCTCAGATTGTGCACAAAAGCCAAGGTAGTCTTCGAGGATAGCAATCCAGACTGGGTGAACCCTGGGAGGCTAGTTACACTCCAGCGTCTGATCTATACTACGCCCACTCAACAACAAAGAAGACCTCAAATAGGAAAGCGAAAACCAAAAGAAGGAGCTCATCAAGAAGAGTCTCATCAGGAAAAATATCAACAAGAAGAACAGCATGACCCAACCAACTTGAATCTGAATCATCTTCTAAGAGCCATTGAAGACTTGGGGATGAGACATATGGAAGGACAAGAGCAAATACTAAACCTTCAGTCCAACTGGATGAGCCAACAAGAAGAGTGGCAGAAACAACAAATGGAGCAGCAACAGGAACACTACTCCCAGCTCACTCAAGCCATCAACCAAGTGAATGAAAGGCAAGAGCGTCAAGATAAGCGCTTGCAAGAACTCAACCAGCGGCAACTAGCTCAGATGAAAGTATTCAATGAGTTCAGTGTACTTAATAAAGGACGGCAACTACATAGGGAGGAGTTCAACGTAAACACTCAAGCCAAGTTGAACTACATGTCTAGTCATATGCATCATCTACACTATGCCATCCCTACATATGATGAGGTCCAAAAAGATTTTGTAGAACAAGAAGAAAGGAAGGTGAAACAGCAGAAGGAAACATTAAAGAAGAAGATGGAAGATGCTGGTTTCTGGAAGAAGTTGATTGGAAAAGGAAAAGGAAGTGGGAGTACGAGCACCCAAGAGGGACACAAAGAGGACAAACAAGGAGGGGATCATGGGCATCCACATGAGTAAAAGGTGGTGGAGTTCCTTCTTTGATCCATCTTTTTCTATGCTTTGAATAAGGAAGATCTTGTATGAAATAGAACATGCTTCCATGTTAGTTTGAACCCTTTTAATCACTGCATCATTTTCTTACTTACTTGTATGCTTGTCCTTTTGAATCAAATGAAAAGAGAATGAGTGTTTTATAAAAGACCAGAGTGGAGTTCATACTATGGAGTAAGTTCCTAAGTTTGTGGTGTAGTCATAAGTTAGCTAAGTTGGTTCACCAACAAGGTGGGAAGACAACTATCTGTCCTAAATCATATGCTTTGAACACACCCTATGAGACTAGCTAAACAACAAGATCCTAATAAGAAAAAGGGAAAGAATAATCAAAGTTGAAGAATAAAAGAAAAAAATAGCAAGAAAAGAGGCTAGGCACCAAGGGTTTGAGTCTTGAGGGATGTGTCTGTGGTGTTCCTGTACCAAGGATCTGCTTGGATTATTAAGCTCTCAGAGGTGCTTTATCACCTGGTAACTTGGGTTAACTAACCCGGGATTATCAGCTGAAAGTCCACTATCAAGAGCAATCTTTGCTACAGAACATTTAGTAACCCAAAGAGGTGCTGGACACCAAGACCACAAGGAAAGAAAATAAACAAACCATGTGCCTGTGGTGTGTATGTATGGGGGAGAGACTTGAGGAAGTAGGTCCTTAGGGGTGCTTCAACACCTAGCACCTTGAACCAACTGGTTCGGGAGTGTTGGCTAAAAGCTTATTCTAAAGAGTTGCCCCCTTACAGAGCACTTAGCCTAAGAACACAAATAAGCCCTGAAATGACAACAAAAGGATCAATGAATAAAAGTCTCATGGGATGCAATCAAGTGAGTATTCTAGAACATGATAAAGGTCTGAAAGCCAGTGAAGGAATGAACCTAAGTTGCTATGCATGAAACCACCATAAAACCAGAAACATGACTTCCACAAGAATGACTCATTTCTCTTGGCATTCCATTCATCATTCTCTTGTTCCAGTACTTGCTTAGGGACAAGCAAGCTTTAAGTTTGGTGTTGTGATGCCAGGGCATCTTGGCCAGTTTCACTGACCATTTCTTTACTGTTTTTAGGATAGTTTCATACATTTCTTTAGGAAATAAGCTAGTTTTGGGTAAATATTCACTTA
>NC_029791.2:95418834-95419205 GCF_000816755.2 Arachis ipaensis | reverse complement strand
ACGTTAGAAGCCACGTTAACCTAGTTAACATGGACTCTAACGTAGGGACAAGGGAAGACTCTCCACGTTATTGGGAAAGGTAAGTCCCAATAACGTGTGCGAAGGACTAAGAGGCAATGTTAGTGTTCACGTTAGTACCACTAACGTTGAAGTCAACGTGATCATATTTTGGTTAGGAACGTTAGTGAAAAAGGTGATTTTCACTAACGTTCTCGAACCCACACTTTCACTTAACGTTGACACCACTAACGTCCTGAGTCAAAGTCCCTGCATACTTCACTTTTTCTCTCTGCAAGCAAAGCTAAGCCCAATGAAAAGGATAACTGCTTCAAACTCAAGATTCAGAGGCCCATACCCAAGACTTGAAGAGC
>NC_029791.2:95400077-95418156 GCF_000816755.2 Arachis ipaensis | reverse complement strand
TGGCATAGAACTACTCTTTGTATTTTACTTTCTCTGCACTTCTAGTTTCATTATGTATTCTCCATCTTTGTTTTCATTTTCAAGAGTTATGAACAACTAAACCCCTTTCATTGGGTTAGGGAGCTCTGTTGTAATTTGATGGATCAATATTAGTTTTCATTCTCCTTCTTCTATTTTTTCTTTTGATTTTACTAGAAAGCTTTCGATTTTCATCCAATTGGGTAGTTATCTTGGAAAATAAGCTATTCATACTTGGATCTCTTCTGAACCTTGAAAGTGGAATGAAGAGATCATGCTAGAAATGCTTTCTCATGCTGGACCAAATTGGGTTTGGATGGATATGTGACTATAATCCTACCAACACTTGATTTGGGAAATGCATGTGGTATAATCAGTGACCATACTTCATCTCTTCTCATGAGCAATTGACCAAGGAATTGGCTATTGATCAAGATTTGAGAGATTGAATTACCAAGAAATTAGAATTCGATCACTTAAGATTGCCAAGGAGATCAATGAATGCATTGATTGAGGAAGAGATGAAAATGAACTTGATCCGGAGAATGCAACATCTCCTGAGCCCAATGAACTCCCCATTTCTGATCTTACCCATTCTCTTTAATTTCTGCCATTTACTTTTATGAGCAATTACCACATTCCCGTTTAAGATTCTGCAATTTACTTTCCGCCATTTACATTCAGCTCTTTACTTCTAGCATTTACTGTTTCTGCTATTTACTTTCCCGCCATTTAATTTTCTGCAAATCTCAAATCAAATTTTGGTTTGCTCAACTAGAACATTCCTCTAATTAAAGTTGCTTGATCAATCAATCTCTGTGGAATTCGACCTCACTCTATTGTGAGTTTTTACTTGACGACAAATTCGGTACACTTGCCGAAGAAAATTTGTTGAGAGACAAGTTTTCCGTGCATCAACCACAAATGTGACTAAATCCAGCCATGAAGGAAGTTGTGCAAAAGGAAGTCACAAAATTATGGGAGGCTGGGATTATTTATCCCATCTCTGACAGCCCCTGAGTGAGCCCTGTCCAAGTTTTTTCCAAAAAGGGAGGCATGACAGTGATTCACAATAAAAAGAAAGAACTGATTCCTACAAGGATAGTTACAAGGTGGCGTATGTGCATTGACTATAGAAGGCTCAATAACGCCACCAGAAAGGATCATTTTTCTTTACCATTCATAGATCAAATGCTAGAGAGACTAGCAGGGCATGTATTTTATTGTTTCCTAGAAGGTTATTCCGGTTACAATCAAATTATAGTGGATCCACAGGATCAAGAAAAGATAGCATTTACATGCCCATATGGTGTGTTTGCTTATAGGAACCTGCCATTTGGCTTGTGCAATGAACCTGCCACCTTTCAAAGGTGTATGCTCTCCATCTTCTTTAATATGGTGGAAAAGTTCCTTGAAGTATTTATGGATGACTTCTCTGTCTTTGGAGATTCATTTGATTCTTGCCTTGATCATCTGACCCTAGTTCTTAAACGATGCCAAGATACAAACCTGGTTTTAAACTGGGAAAAATGTCACTTCATGGAGACTGAAGGAATTGTTCTTGGGCATCAGATTTCAAACAAAGGAATAGAGGTGGATCAAGCTAAGGTGGAGGTATTGAGCGATTACCACCACCCAACAATGTCAAAGGAATTAGAAGTTTCCTGAGACATGCAGGATTCTACAAGAGATTTATAAAGGATTTTTCTAAAATCGCAAAACTCCTGTGCAACTTACTAGCTATCGACACTCCATTTGTCTTTGACCAAAAGTGTCTGCAGGCCTTTGAGACTCTAAAAGCTAAGCTTATCACTGCGCCTGTCATCTATGCACCCAACTGGGACTTACCATTTGAACTGATGTGTGACGCTAGTGACCATTCCATTGGCACAGTCCTGGGGCAGAGGCATGACAAACTTCTGCATGTCATTTATTATGCCAGTCGTGTTCTAAATGATGTACAAAAGAACTACACTATCACAGAGAAGGAATTACTTGTAGTGGTTTATGCCATTGACAAGTTCATATCCTATCTAATAGGATCTAAGGTCATTATCTACACTAACCATGCTGCTCTCAAATATCTACTCACCAAGCAGGACTCTAAGCCCAGGTTGGTAAGATGGGTATTACTCCTGCAAGAGTTTGATATAGAAATCAGAGACAGAAAAGGGTCAGAAAACCAAGTGGCTGACTACTTATCTCGGATTGAACCAGTAGAAGGGACATCTCCACCCTCTACTGAGGTATTTAAAACCTTCCCAGATGAGCAACTCTTTGCCATCCAGACAACACCTTGGTTTGTAGACATTTCAAATTACAAGGCTTTAAGATTCATCCTCAAAGAATATAGTAGGCAGCAAGCCCGAAAACTCATTCATGATGCGAGATACTACTTGTGGGATGAACTATATCTCTTTAAGAGATGCTCGGATGGGATAATCCGCCTCTGTGTGTCTGAAGAAGAGGCACGGAAAATCTTATGGCATTACCATGGCTCCGATTATGGAGGACGCTTTGGAGGAGAGCGCACAGCCACTAAAGTCCTCCAAAGTGGTTTCTACTGGCCCACACTCTTCAAGGATTCCCAAGAGTTTATCTGTCGCTGTGACAGTTGCCAAAGGGCTGGCAATCTCACTCACGGTCATGACATGCCTCAGCAAGGAATCCTAGAGATTGAGCTATTTGATGTATGGGGAATAGACTTCATGGATCCTTTCCCTCCTTCATACTCAAACACCTACATCCTTTGTGGCCATAGATTATGTATCTAAATTGGTTGAGGCAGTCGCATCACCCACAAATGACACTAGAATAGTAATGAAGTTCCTCAAAAGAACATCTTCAGCAGGTTTGGTGTCCCTCAGACACTGATCAGTGATGAAGGAACTCATTTCTGCAATAAACATCTTGACTCCGTGCTGAGCCGATATGGAGTTTGCCATAAAGTGGCCACCCCATATCATCCATAGACAAATGGGCAAGCTGAAGTCTTAAATAGAGAATTAAAAAGAATCCTAGAAAGAACGGTGAATACCTCTATAAAGGATTGGGCAAGAAAGCTTGATGATGCTCTCTGGGCATACAGAACAGCTTTCAAGCCCCTATAGGAACATTCACCATATCAATTGGTATATGGGAAGGCATGCCACTTGCCAGTAGAGCTGGAACACAAGGCCTACTGGGAAACCAAACTCCTGAAACTTGATGTAAAGGCAGTAGGAGAGAAACGGTTGCTCCAGCTAAATGAGTTGGATAAATTCCAACTTGCTGCATTTGAGAATGCAAAGATTTATAAAGAAAGGGCCAAGAAGTAGCATGACAGAAAGTTTTGCTCTTCAATTCTAGACTGAAGCTCTTCCCTGGAAAGCTTAAGTCACGTTGGATAGGACCTTTCCTGATCACTAATGTGTCACCCTATGGTCATATAGAACTCCAGTGCAATTACTCTAATAAACGATTTACTGTCAATAGTCAGAGAGTGAAACATTACTTGGATGGTGAAATTGAGCAAGAAAAATCCACCCTGTTGCTGACATGAGCGTAGTACTATAAAGCTAGCGACGTTAAAGAAGCCCTTGTTGGAGGCAACTCAATCATAATTAGAGTTATTTCTTATTTGTTAAAGTTTATTTGAATCATATCAATTTCATTTTCATAATTGTTTCCTTAGGTTTATGATCATGTTCAGTAGTCAAAACAGAAGCAGAAGCAGTTAGAGTAGAGAACAGAGCACCCTGGGAGAAGCCCCTTGCTGGCATTGAACGCCAGACAAGAGGCAAAGAGGGGCATTGAACGCCCCTAAGAGGCAGCAAGACTGGCGTTCAATGCCAGCCAGGAGGTACTGGTTGGGCGTTGAACGCCCCCAAGGTACAACAATCCTGGCCTTGAACGCCAGCCAGGGGGCATTGGCTGGGCGTTCAATGCCCTGAAGGGAGGACGCAAGGCTGGCATTCAGGAGGCACTGGCTGGGCATTCAAACACCCAGAGAAAAGCAAGGCTGGCATTGAACGCCAGCCAGGGAGCACTGGCTGGGCGTTCAATGACCAAAGAGGAGGAGCAACCTGGCGTTGAATGCCAGAAAGGATGCCATTCTGGGTGTTCAACGCCCATCACAAGGTAAGAAGGATGTTGACTTTTTCAAATCACATCTTTTCTATATCTGATCTTTTTAATCATATCTTTTAAGCAAGATTCTTCAAACTATCATCTTTAAACTTCAAATTTCTTTCAAATTTAAAATCTTTTCAAATCTTTTTCAAAACCTCATATCTTTTTCAACTCTCTTTCAAATCTTTTTCAAAATTTCATATATCTTTCAATTCCTTTTCAAATCTTTTATTTAACTTTAAAATATTTTTTATACCTTTTAGACATTGGCTGGGCGTTCAATGCCCAGAAGGAGCATCAGCATGGCATTGAACGCCAGAATCAAAGCATTCTGGGCGTTCAAATGCCCAAAGCAGGTTAGGGAAGTTGTTTACTTTTTCAAAAATTGTCTTTTTTAATTTTTATTTTTTTAATCATCTCTTCTAAATAACATTCTTTTAACCATAATATTTTAATTTCAAATTTCCTTCAAATCTAAAATCTTTTCAAATCTTTTTCAAAACCTCATATCTTTTTCAACTCTCTTTCAAATCTTTTTCAAAATTTCATATATCTTTCAATTCCTTTTCAAATCTTTTATTTAACTTTAAAATATTTTTTATACCTTTTATATTATCTTTTTATCTTTTTCATATCTTTTGATTTTAAAAACTTATCTTTTTCTATCTTTTACTAAAGTGTGAATCACATCTTATTTATGTTTTATCTAATTGAATTTCAAAATCTCACCCTTCCCATCCCTATTTATACCATTTGGCTCTCCTCATCTTCCTTTCATTCGAATTATTCTTCTCCTCTTCATCTTCTTTCCTCTTTTTTTCTCGAGGACAAGCAAACCTTTTAAGTTTGGTGTGGAAAAAGCCTTTTCTTCTCACTCCATTCGAATTCCATGGCTCCAAAAAGTGAAAATCTCACTTCAAGAAGCAAGAAAAAAGACAACCAAATAGTTTTTTTCAAACCTCTCAGATTCTACAGAAAGCAGCATGAAGAAAATTATTACAAAATAATGTGCAAGAGGACAGTGATCCCAGAAGCCAAATTCGAATTAAAAGAAGATGAGTACCCGGAGATCCAAGAGAAAATTCGAAAGAGAGGCTGGGAGATCCTGGCTGATCTTGAGATCAATGTTGAAATAACAATGATCCATGAATTCTATGCAAATCTGTGGATGACAGATAAGCAAAAGAAAGATGGACAAGGATTCCATACTTTTTGCACCATGGTGCGAGGGAAGACTCTCTATTTTTATCTTGACAAGGTGAGATAGATCTTCAAGTTACCTTCCCAAAAGGATGATCTAGAATCCTTTAATAGGAGGGTGGTGGCTGATTCAAAGTTGGATCAAATTCTAGAAGATATATGTCTGCCTGGAACTAAGTGGATCAACAACACAAAAGGTAATCCAAACCAATTTAGAAGAGTAAATCTCAAACTAGTTGCTAGGGGTTGGTTGGATTTCATTGGGCGTTCCATACTCCCTACTAGCAACCGTTCTGAAGTTACCATCAGAAGGGCTGTGATGATTCACTGCATCATGATGGAAAATGAGGTGGAAGTCCACCAACTGATTCCCTTTGAGCTGTACAAGGTTGCAAACAGGATGTCAACTCAAGCCAAATTGGCTTATCCAAACCTTATATTTTGCTTGTGTAAAGAGGCTGGAGTCATGATTAACAGAGACTCATTTATCCTATCAGAAAGCCTAATCACCAAGCAAGTGATGGAAAGCACCCAAGTACCAGCTGATCAACCCAAAAAGAAGGCGTTTGAGCCTTTTCAAGTGCAAGAGATCCCTCCAATGGAATATTGGACCCAGCTAGAAGTATCTGTTGCACAATTGTAAACCTCCTTGGATCAGTTAAGAGAGGAGCAAAAAGATCATACTAGTATGCTTTGCAAACTGGTCAAGAAACAAGAGAAGCAGGGGCGTGAGCTAGAATAACTGAAGCGTCAAAAATTATCTCCTGAAAAGTCTAACGCCTCCCATGATTAAGGTGGTTGAGTTCCACCTCCCTATTTCTGTGGCTATTCTAATTCCTATTTCTCATGTTTAAATTTACATGATCACTAGTAGTCTTTAAGTTTTTATGTTTATTTAAATTTCTGTCTTTCAATTTAGGAAGTGCATGAGTATTATTCGGATTCAAGTTTTTATTTTCCAATTAGCTATAAAATGTTCCTCTTATCATCTTATTGAACTTGAATAAAATTTTGATTTTTTTTGGAAGCAGTGATGATACATAAATTTTGAATTTTATACTAAGAATAGTTCAATTATTTGATGTGGTGGCATTGCTTTTATTTTCTGAATGCATGAATAAACAGTGCACATTTGATATTGGAGTTAAGAATGTTGGCTCTTGAAAGAATGATGATAAAAGTGACGTATTATTGGTGATCTGAAAAATCCAAAAAATTGATTCTTGAAGTAAGAAAAAGCAGCAAAGAGAAAAAGAAAGAAAAGTATCGAAAAAAAGAGAGAGAGAGCAAGTAGAAAAAGAAAGAAACAGAAAAAGCCAGTAGCTCTTTAAACCAAAAGGAAAGAGCAAGGATTCAAGGCTTTGATCATCAATGGTTAGAGGGCCAAAAAGAAACAAAATCTTGGCCTAAATAGTTCAAATGAGCTGCTCCCTAACTATATGCTTGTGGTGTGAAGGTGTCAAGAGAAAAGCTTGAGACTGAGTAGTTAAAGTCGTGGTCCAAAGAAAAGAGTGTGCTTAAGAACTCTGGACACCACTGGCTGGGAATTCTAGCAAAGCTGAATCACAATCCTAAGGGGTTTACCCAGTTAAGTGTCTATGGCGTTCATGTATCCAGTGGTAATACTGGAAAACAAAGCCCTTAGGGTCATGGCCAAGACTCAAAATAAGTTATGTTCAAGAATAAAAAAGAACTAAACTAGGAGAATCAATAATATCATATGGATTATGAGTTCCTAAAGATGTCAATTATTCTGAGATTCAATGGAAAGTGAGATGCCAAAACTATTCAGAAGTAAAAAGCTACTGGTCCCGCTCATCTAATTGAAACTGAGCTTCGTTGAGAATTCTGAGATTTATTGTATCCTTCTCTTCTCTTTAATCATACTCTATTTTTGGTTGCTTGGGAACAAGCAACAATTTAAGTTTGGTGTTCTGATGAGCGGATATTTTATACGCTTTTTGGCATCATTTTCATATAGTTTTCATTATGTTTTGTTTAAGTTTTATTATGTTTTCATAGGTTTTAGTGCAAAATTCACAATTTTGGATTCTACTTTGTGTTTGTGTGTTTTATAGTGATTTTAGGTATTTTCTGGTTGAAATTTGAGCAAAAGTCTGATTCAGAGACAGAGAAAGAACTGCAGATGCTGTCAGGATCTGACCTCCGTGCACTCGAAGGAGCTTTTCTAGAGCTACAGAAGTCCAAATGACGCACTCTTAATGGCTATGGAAAGCTAACATCCAGGGATTTCTGGAAATATATAATAGACCAAACTTTGCTTTGGAAATAAAGGCCCAAAACTATTGTTCAACACCAGCCACTAGCCTCATTCCTGGCGTCTAGCATTCACAGGGGAGCAGCTGGCATCCAACGCCCAAAAGGGAGTCCTTAGCCAGCGTTCAATGCCCCTAAGGGTTATTTGCTCGTGGGAAACACTCAAACTCAGCCCAAACACTCACCAAGTGGGTCCTAGAAGTGGATTTTCGCACTACAAGACTAGTTTATCTTATTTCTGTAATTCTGAGTTAGTAGATTAGTATATATATACAAGAGTTCACCCTTGTTAGAAAACTCTTGCCCACTTTTACGTTTTTCACTGTATTTTCGAATAGCATGAGTCACTAACCTCCTAAGGTTAAGGTTAGGAGCTCTGTTGAGTTTCATGGATCAATAATATTACCGTTCTAGTTCAATATGTCTGATTTCTATTCTTTTATGCATTATCATTCTTCATATCATGAATTGAGGGTGACCCGTGACAGTCACCCTTGTTCTACATGGGTTTCGTGCGAGTCCTGACCCGGATAGCATTGAATCAAAGCTAGAGATTGCATTGCAGTCCAATAGAGTACCTGGAAAACTTTGGATACGTGACACAAAATGCCGTTGACCGTGGATAAGTGAGGTCTTTGTGGCGTTAAGGCTAGAGTCAGAGAAGCAACACTTTCTGATCAGAAAGATCTGCCTTTTCTGTGGCACCTTGAGTAGGATCGTGAAGGGGAGTAGATTGCTTAGAGCTTCATCTTCTGCTACAGTAAAAAATCTAGAGGTGGCTTGATGAGAGGACATGAGTCATCTCAACGTGGTGGATTACTGCAGTGGAGGAGGTTAACTTGTTGAGAGGACATGAGTTAATCACTTACGGCTGCCATTGAAGGAATCAGAAAGTTATTGAAGTAGACAGTAAGAAAAGTTAATCCGGAAAGACAAAGCATCTCCGAAGCCTCAACCGTTCTCATACCGTTGATTTCTCATCTATCCAGTAACGTTTTATTTTTTATGCATTTTCCGTGACAAACTATAATTTTTATTCGCCTAACTAAGATCTGCAAGGTAACCACTACTTGCTCAAACCAAAAATCTCCGTAGGATTGACCCTCACTCACCTGAGGTATTACTTGGACGACCCAGTATACTTGTTGGTCTATCTGTGCAAATTCTGCGGAGCCAGTTTCGTGCACCAGGTGACAGGGCACATAATCCCTCTAATGGTGACATGACACTCTCCTTCTAACGGTTAGCCGATGTGCTGAGAGAATTGAGCGCACCAGAGAGATAATATCCGGGGTTAACTACTAGGACATGTCGGATTGGCTATATAACCGACAGATGATATCATCAGCCATAGGATAGGCATACATCATATGCATATTGTATGTTTTGCTTGAGTGGCCATTGTTTTGGCTTGCCTAATTGTTTAGCTGTAATTAATTGCTAGTTGTCCTATCTGCTGTACTTGCTATCCATATTTGTATTTTCTTTGTTTGTATTGTATGTCTTTGCAACTGAGAAATTCCTGATGCTGGCAGAGGTGACGTTGAGGGTAGTTTCACCGGTGTTTAGGAGGTTTAGAGGAGAAAAAAAGTGAAGTGTTAGGATAAAGATAGATTTAGAACTTAAACACCTTAAATAACTTACCCAATTTCTGGTTTAGAATACTTTCTTAAGTTTAAATCTGAGTGTCGGAGTTCTAGGAATGCCTCTGACTTTTTCGGGACCTTTTATATTAACTATGTAAGCACCATTACCATACTGAGAATCCCCGGTTCTCGTTCCATACATATAATATTATTTTCAGATGCAGGTCGAGAGGCACCTCGTTGAGCATGTTGGAGACTCTTGGAAGCAAAGAACTATTTCGGGACTTAGGGTTTATATTTGGTTTATGTATATATGTATATAGATTCTCCACCTTGTATATTTTGTATCTGGTCCCTCTTAGAGGTTGACTTCGAGAAACAGGGTTAAAATTCTGTATTTTGGTAAACCCTTTTAGGGTTCCTTGGACATGCAGGTTTTTACCAAAGATTTATAAAGGACTTTAGTAAGGTAGCATTGCCTCTATCTCGATTGTTGCAAAAAGATGTTGAATTTGATCTAAGCAAAGAATGCATGGAGGCTTTTGACAAGCTCAAAGTGGCATTAACCCAAGCTCCCGTCGTGAGAGGGCCGGATTGGAGTCGGCCATTCGAAATAATGTGTGATGCTTCAAACTTTGCCATGGGAGCCGCGCTAGCACAGTGAAGAACGGATGCTTGACGGTTTAGAATTCAGAATAAATTCAAGTTGCAAGTATAGTTTCTAAACCAAGCAATCATCCTTTCTTACAAATATTTTGGTTGTCACAAGTAACAAACCCCTTTGAAATTGATAACCGAAGTATTTAACCTCGGGTCGTCTTCTCAAGGAATTGTAGGGAGGTGTTCTTATTATTGGTTATGAGTTTTGTAAATTGGGGGTTTTGAAAGTAAGGAACAAGTAATTTAAATGACAAGTAAAATAAATAAATAACTATAAAATAAGCTCTTGGCAAGGCATGAAAATTCGGAAGTCCTATCCTAGTTATTCTTATGAGAATTGAAATTAATCCCACTTAGTTAACCCTTAAGAAAGCAAGAGAAAGTTAAGTGAACTAATTAGTTAGATTTCCCAAGTCCTAGCCAACTCCTAAGGAAAGACTAGAGTTAGTGGAATTCAATTCAATTAGCAAACATAACAATCAATCACGATAAGCTTAATAACTCAAGAATTTCCAGTTAATCAATTAAAGCCAAGGATATGAAAAGCTAAATAAGAATTATAAATCCTCAACAGGCCCCCAAGTCAACTGCAGTGTTCCCTAGTGACACAGAAAAGAATCCTAAAGGGGAACAAAAGGGAGTGAGATGGGAAGAATGCAAGGCCATCACCATATTGAAGGAAGTCTCAGAAGAAGAAGGAATCAGACCCTCAGAACAAGAGCCAGAAATCTTGAAGGAAGGTGTGGAAGAAGCTAAGCAGGAAAGTGAAACTGAGCAAGCCAAGGAACTGTAAAAAGGCATGCTGGAAACGTACCAACCAAAAGCACCATTTCCTCAGAGGTTAGGAGGAGGTGAAAAAGGGAAAACCTATTCAAGGTTTTTAGAGACATTTAAGTCTCTCCATATCAATATTCCCTTCCTTGAGATTCTCCAGCAGATGCCTACACATATCAAGTATTTAAAGGAATTGCTAAGCAAGAAAAGAGTTTTGAAGGGAGGACAAACTGTAATAATGAACAAAGAATGCAGTGCCCTCATGTATCAACATGGTTCAGCTCCATGACTCCCTTAGTGTTGTGTCTCTCTGATGCATAGTAGTACTCATTCTCAGCCACTGTCTCAATCACTTCAATGGCTTCTTCCACAGTCTTTTTCCAGTTCAATGAACCTCCTGATGAATGGTCTACAACCTTCCTTGATTCATAAGAAAGTCCATCATAGAAAATGTGCAATTGCACCCAGTCATGGAACATGTCTGGTGGGCATTTCCTTGTCAAATCCTTGAACCTCTCCCATGCCTCGTAGAGAGTTTCACCATCTTGTTGTCTAAAAGTCTGAACCTCAGATCGAAGCCTATTGACCTTTTGTGGGGGGTAGAAACGTGCCAGAAACTTGCTTTCCACCTCGTCCCATGTTGTTAGGCTCCCCCTTGGGAATGATTCCAGCCACTTAGCTGCCTTGTCCCTAAGTGAAAATGGGAACAAAAGCAGTTTATAGGCATCTTCCTGGACTCCATTGGACTTCACAGTGTCGCAAATTCTCAGGAATTTTGTGAGATTTTGGTTTGGGTCTTCATTAGCACTCCCTCCAAATGAACAATGATTCTCCACAAGTGATATTAGCTGTGGTTTGAGCTCAAAATTGTTAGCCTGAATCGGTGGTTTCTGAATGCTGCTACCACAATGCCCAGAGGTTGGGTTTATGTATGAACCAAGAACCCTCCTCTCGGGAATGACGTTGTTTCCATCAGCTCTCTCATGGTTGTGAACTTCTCCATCCATGTTGAGATCTAGAGCTTCCTCAAAATTGTCCTCAGATGCTCCTTCAGATTCCTCTTCTCCCACTACTCTCTTCCCTCTTGCTTCCCTTCTAAGTCTATGAAGGGTCCTCTCTGGTTCGGTATATGGAGGAGTTGATGTCTCTCCTCTCCTACCTGTCATACAAGAACACAGCACAGGCAACAAACAAGTGAAATACTCTTGGTTAATGGAAGAGTATGGTTAGAGCAGTTGAGGAATTAATTCAAATAGTTAGTGAGTCAGTGAGTTAGTTGCTTGAATTTAAAGGCATAAAGAAAGAAAGCATGTAACAGAGTGCAGAAATTAAAAATTCAACAAGTAACTTGAACTAAATTATCAAAACAAAAAGAATGCTCAATCTAGTTAACTTCCAATTTGAGAATTGTCAATCGAAAACCAATCCCCGGCAACGGCGCCATAAACTTGATGCGCATAAACTTGTTATGCTACGATTTAGGAAATTGCACGATCGGCAAAATTCCTTCCGGCAAGTGCACCGGTTATCGTCAAGTAAAAACTACAATAGAGTGAGGTCGAATCCCACAAGGATTGGTTGAGTGAGCAATTCGGATTAGAAGTATGTTCTAGTTGAGCGGAATCAAGATTTAGATGAGAATTGCGGAATGTAAAATTGCATGAATTAAAGAGCGACAAGCTAAATTGCTGAAATTAAAAGGGATAGGGGTGATTGCATGAATTTAATTGCAGAATGTAAAGAGAAAGTGGTAGATCAGAAATGGGGAATTCATTGGGTGTTAGGAGATATTGAGATCTCCGAATCAAAACATTTTTATTCCTTCCTCAACCAATGCATTCATTGAATTTTGCTTGGCAATCTTATATGATTGGATCCCAATCCCTTGGCTCACCAATTCTCTCTAAAAACGAACAAATTCCCAATCCCTTGGTTTAAATGTTCATAAGAAGAGATGATGCTCGATCACTGATTATACCACACAATTTCATAAACCACAATTTGGTAGGATTACATGTCACAATATCCATCCAAACCCCAATCCAATTCACTGTGAGAAAGCTTCTCTAGCATGAATCCTCTATTCCTTTCCCAAGGTTCCGCAGGATTCCAATTATGGGTAGTTTCTTTCCCAAGACAACTACCCAATGGAATTAGATCGAGAAGCTTTCTAACAAAATTCAAGAGAAAAGATTGAAGAAGAAGATAAAACTATTATTGATTCATTGAATTACAATAGAGCTCCCTAATCCAATGAAAGGGGTTTAGTGAGTCATAGCTCTGAATTCAATTACAAAACTAAAAGAAAATGATCCAAACTCTCTCCCGATGATAGTTTAACCTCCAGTTTGAGGTTAAACTGGAGGTTAAACGTGGAAATGCTTCTTGAGTGGAATTCTCATTCTGGCGTTTAACCTCCAGTTTAAGGTTAAACTGGAGGTTAAACTTCAGTTCCAGCATTTCTTAGCCTTCATGATTCTGGCGTTTAAGCTCTAGTTTAGGCTTAAACTGTAACTTAAACGCCATTTCCAGCATTATATGGCTTGGTAGTTTAAGTTCCAGTTTAAGCTTAAACTGGAACTTAAACTCCACATGTGATATTCAAGCTTCCTTTATTGATTTTGTTGCTTCCTTGCCTAGCCTCTTCTTCCCTGAAATCATCCAAACAATTGCATCAAAGTCTTGCAAAATTTCATGAGAAATCTTCCATTCATAGCATTCAAGTAATATAACTAAAACTCATGGAATTTGCATCAAAATCATACTGTTTGGATGGTTCATTGCTTTGTTATTCATTTAACCATTCTTGGTTACTTTAAGCTCAAGAAAATGCATAAAACAACTAAAACTAACAGAAAAATGCTAGTGAAACTAGCCTAAGATGCCTTGGCATCAACGTGTCCGCGTGGATCACACGGTCACGTCATCTGGGAGTTTTCCTTGTCACGCGTTCGCTTCGGTCACGCGTATGCGTCATCTGCGTTCTGCTCAAGGCACGCGTCCGCGTCAGTCACGTGTTCGAATCGCTGCCTTTTTGCGCTGGGCATGCGGCCGTGTCGTCCATACGTTCACGTCGCTGCCAGTTTCTTCAAAAACTCCATTTTGTGCTTTCCTTCCGTTTTTGTATGTTTCCTTTCCATCCTTTAAGTCATTCCTGCCTTAGGAGATCTGAAACTACTTAACACACAAATCACGACATCGAATGGTAATAAAAGGTAATTAAAATAATTATTTTTAAAAGCATAGGAAACATGTTTTTCACATATATCACATAATAAGGAAGGGAAAGTAAAACCATGCAATTTACATGAATAAGTGAGTGAAGGATTGAATAAATCACCTAAATTGAGCACAAAATACATCATAAAATATGAGTTTATCAACCTCCCCACACTTAAACAATAGCATGTCCTCATGCTAAATCCAAGATGAAAAATAAGGTAAGGTAGTGGAATTTCATGCAATGCAATCTACTCTAAATGCAACTACCTAAATGAGTCATGCAATTCTAGTTATTATATAATTGTATATAAAGCTTACATGTAGTCAAATTAATTCATATCCTCAAGGAATCATATATGCATAGCCAGACCCTAGATAATGTTAAAGCACCTTTACAATTGAGATGGGTAAAAGTATTTCACAAACTTGCAAGACAATTAACAGTTAAGCAGAGATATATGGTGATGAGCTATTGAACCCTCACTGGATTTTGTGTTTACTCTCTAGTCACTCAGTGTTTATTGGGTTAATCACTCTATTCTTTTTCTATCCTTACTTTCTATAACTTTGTTCTTCATCTAACCAATCAACAATTATAGATACAGACATACAAAAATCATGAGGTCTTTTCCAAGGTTGTAATGAGGCCAAGGTAAAGGTAAGAGTATATGTATAAGGCTAAGTGAGCTAATAAGTGAATCCTTGATTAGTCTAAGATCTCACCTAATATACACACTTTATATAAATTTAAGGTCCCTTTGCCTATTTACCCAAAATTTCCCACTTTGTTTTGCAAACTCATGCATTAAGTTTTAATTTTATCCCATGTGCATTAAAAAGCTCAAGGGAGCTAACAAGGGCGATGCAAAAGGGTAGGCTAATTTGGGATAAGTGAGGAAAAATTCAAATGATGGCCTCAATCATCTCTTAGTATGTATCTATATCCTATAATTGGACATATAGATCAAAACAAAGTAAAGAACATCAGAATGAAAAAGAAGGGCAAAACACACAGGAATGAAATTTATGGTATGAATGTAACCATACGATTAAGTTCAAAACTCACCGGCTGTGTATTCTCCAGCTCAAAAATCATATATCAGTTATATATGCCGTGCAAGTAAAAATTAAGAGTTCCCATTATTCTCAATGTAAATCTTAGGGTGGCCCTTAAAATCTTAGTGTTGTTCCTTGATGAAATGTTGTTAACTAACTAACATGTAATGCTATATATACAAGGTGTGTGGATTGTTTTAATTTACTAAAGTCTCTAGTTTACTTCCTTTTTATTTTCAATTTAAACCAAACTATCATATGCTAAAAGGGTAAACTATACTAATTAATCCACATATTCTATAATTAATAAGTTTAGAATTGCAAACTAAACTAAATGGCTAAGATATGAACTAAAGTGCAAAATACAGAAATAAAATAAAAATATAGCAAAAGAACAATGTATAAGTACTGAAAAATAAAAATAAAAATACAGGAAAATAACAAAATAAGATAAAAGAGTCGGTAGTGGTTCACCAAAAAGATATGCCAGAGATGGCGACCTCCCCACACTTAAAATAAAGCATCGTCCTCGATGCTCACTCAAGCTGGGTGTGAAGGAGTGTCATCATTGGAAGGATGGGCTGCTGGAGTCTCTGAGGTGGCCTGAGGATCTGCAGACTGGATGAGGGTAGGAGGATCTGTCTGCTGCAGTGGAGGCTCTGACTGTATGGAAATCTCTGGATCGGCGGCCTGTATCTGGCGTGGCTCCACATGTTGTGACGCAGCCTGCTCCGGGCCTGCCTGCTCAGCCTGGGCATGTGTCTCCTCCTCATGATCGCTCGCCTCCGCCTCAGATGTATCAGAAGGAGTGTTAGGCTCGAAGGGGATGTCGTCGCCAGATCGGATAATCAACTTTAGGTGCTCATAGCGGCGCTTGTGGCGACGCTCCATATGATCCAAGCGGGCGAAGAGTCGATGCACCAAATGATAAATAGGCTCAGGAGTAGGTGGAGGTGCAGTGGGTGGGGCTGGTGCAGCAGTGGATGAAGAAGGGGTGGCTGATGGGGTGGCTATCTCACCAGAAGCGGGGAGGAATGTAGATCTATGGCCTAAAGCTAGAAACTTTCTGCTGTGAGGGATAATCTTCTTGCAGTTTGCAGCAGGTGGCTTTTCATCAGCAAGCTCCCAAGGCACGTCAGCTTGACGGCCGAGCTGGGTAATCAGATATGGGAAAGGAAGGGTACCTCTGACATGGACCCTAGCCATATAGTGCCAGATGAATCGTGGCAGATACAGGTCATTACCCTCCAGTACACACCAGAGAAGGGTGATCATAGTAGCAGGCAGCTCCGTCTCAGAGTGCTCGGCATAACAAAGTTGCTCAGGATCTGGTGCCAGAGCCGAGCCTCATCATTTAGATACATCAGCTTGATTTCCTTAGGCATTGTTGTGTTCTTTCCCATGACCCATGGGACAGTAGGATCAAGGGCTATCCTCTGCTTGACAATATCCCAGTCAAATCGCATAAAGCGCATATCCTCCTCAGCCTTTTGGTAACCATCAGGCTGATCTGATTTAGGCTAAAGGTGGAGGATGTCCTCAATGGCTTCCTCAGTGACCAATATATGTTTCCCTCTGAGGTGCACTGCATCCAGGGAAGTCTTGAAATAGTTGCAGTAAAACTCTCTAACCCAGGAAGCATTGACCTATGTCAGGTTTCTCTCCAAGAAGAACCAGCCTCTCTGTTTGATCTGATCGGAGGTGTACTGCTGTAGTTCTTCTGGAATTTTCAGAGTTCTCTCTAGGTACAGGTTTCTGGAGGTGGAAAACACTGGATACTTCAGCTCAGAGTATCTGTTTGCAAATTTTACTGGATCTGTGGTAGTGAGGAGCTAGTCAGCCTTCTCCTGCGGCGTAAAGTGCTTTTCCCGCCAGGAGTCATCATGCATAATGTCCAGGATAGACATAGAGGATTCACCTCTTTTCCTTTTACTAGTGGTTGCCTTGCCTTTTCCTTTTCTTTGAGGGTCAGACATCCTGAAAAGAAAAAATTCCAGGATATAAATGAATAACAGAGCAGGAAAACAAGTAGGCAAATAGAATAATGGCAATATAAGCACATAGTGGCAAAAGAGCAGTAGAATTATGAGATGAGGTAAGTATATGTGCATAAGGGATTGTATTTGAGTTAGGAATCTGAGATGAAAAATCACAATCCAAAATGTAATATAAATAGAATTCATGTTAATTAGGAAAAACCATAATCATGCCTTGAGTTAAAAAGTTAAAGTAAATAGTTAAAAACCAAAAAGAGAAGTTTGAAAGTTAGATCGGTTAGGATTGAGAAAGAGGTTAGAAAGTGGAAATCAGTGAGTGAGTAAAAAGAAAGTCAGAGTAAGTGGCATGATGATAGGTTTCTAAGTAACAAGAATTTTACAATTATAAGCAACAGTAAACTCACAATCAAGCAAGGAAATCAGGTTGATGATGATTCATATAGATATGGAAATAGCAAAAATTGGAATTGAATCATCAAAAGTGCAATTTAGTAACCAGGAAATCGAAAAGAGTAAGAATGATGGCCCATGCATTCAAAATTGCCAAAACCAATGCATGAATGAGAAGGAAACAATTTGCAAAAAATTGGGCAGCATTCCAGCTAAAATTAGATATTCCCGGGTAATAAACAGCAAGCGGAATAGTTCATATAAGGTAAAATAAGGCTGCAAATACACATAAGTAATTTGAACATGAAAGAGCAATGGAACATCAGCATGATACAGTGAAGAACAGCATATGAACAGTATTAACATCACAGCAACATCAGAATTGCGAAAATTATAAAATAAGTAGCAAGAACAGCGTAATTAACAGGCCTAAATCCACTAACCACATCCTAGCTACCTAATCACCTAGAATTTACTACAAACATGCATCTCTAACTAGCCTAATTTGAACATAATTGAAAAAATATGCCACTAACTACGAATGAAAAAAAAATGGCGTTCGGCGGAACCTGGTAGGCGTATGAACTAAGGTAGGGATCAGAGAGATGGCGGTGGCAGAGTGATGGTGTTGGGAGGGGGCACGGCGGCGCGGTGGTGGGCGGCTGTTCGCGGTGGCAGGGGGTTTCGGGTAGAGTTAACGGTGGAGGGAGGTGGTTTAGGAAGAATGGGGGTAAGGGTGGTGGTGGTGGGAGGCGTGGCGATGATGGCTCGGTGGTGGTGGCTTGGCCG